>NC_133330.1:119254905-119541542 GCF_042186555.1 Aquarana catesbeiana
CATTCCTTGTAATAGGAATAAAAGTGACACAATTTTTTTTTTTTTTTTAAACAGTGTAAAAATAAATAAAATATTTTAAAATAAATAATAAAAATAAAAAAAAAATTTTTAAAACCCCCCTGTCCCGACGAGCTCGCGCGCAGAAGCGAATGCATACGCGAGTAGTGCCCGCATATGAAAACGGTGGTCAAACCACACATGTGAGGTATCACAGCGACCGGTAGAGCGAGAGCAATAATTCTAGCCCTAGACCTCCTCTGTAGCGCAAAATATGCAACCTGTAGAATTTTTTAAACGTCGCCTATGGAGATTTTTGAGGGTAAAAGTTTGACGCCATTCCACGAGCGGGCGCAATTTTTAAGCATGACATGTTGGGTATCAATTTACTTGGCGTAACATTATATTTCACAATATTAAAAAAAATTGGGATAACTTTACTGTTGTTTTATTTTTTTATTCAAAAAAGTGAATTTTTTCCCAAAAAAGTGCGCTTATAAGACCGCTGCGCAAATACGGTGCAAAAAAAAGTATTGCAATGACCGCCATTGTATTCTCTAGGGTGTTAGATGAAAAACCATATATAATGTTTGGGGGTTCTAAGTAATTTTCTAGCAGAAAAACCTGTTTTAAACATGTAAACACCTAAAATCCAAAACGAGGCTGGTCCTTAAGTGGTTAAAATACCGGAACCATTCCTCAAGTTCTGTCTCTCCTTTCTGCGGGAAGACCTCCCACCTCAAGCTCCTAGGGACCATTTTTAAACGGATATAGGTTTCCAAGTAAAGCTACATCCCATTGTGTATGGATTTCTGAGACCATAAGATTTTTTAGTCTCATGAAGAGGCCTCCCAGGTCCCTATCCCCATCCTTATAGGTTTCGAAGACCCCATCTGTATTAACTGTCTTTTATGCCCTATAGTCAAAAATATCCATGTTCGTATAAGATAATCTCCTCCACCCAAAAAAAAGTGAAAAAATACTAATGTTGAAAGTATATTATCTTTTTGGGAAGGTTTGATATATGGAAAATTATTTTACCAAATGAATTGGAAAAGATCAAATGCAAAACAGTATATCAGGTTTAAACGTGATACGTACTGCGAGTAATAATAAGTGACAAGAGGTCAAAATATTCCAATGTGAATGGGTGAGCGCTCTTGAATAATGCATTCAGGGATTGCTGCTGTAAGTGTGTGTCTCAATAAACAACTGTAATACCAAAAAAAATACTGCGCTATCCCTTAAGTGAAAATATTTACACATGTGTTCGGTCTTTATAGATGATGTCCTCCTCCCACTTGGCCATAAATAGGTTGGCCAAACTGGGGGCATACTTTGCCCCCATGGCCACGCCACGTTGTTGGCGATAAAACTGACGACTAAACCAAAAATAATTATGGCCAGCTGCGTATTCAAGCAATTCCACAATGTATGCCTGTTGTTGTTCCTGTAGAGTGGAGAACTTCTTCAGATAGTATTCCACGGCTGCCACTCCCAAATGATGCGGGATGATAGTGTATAGGGATGTGACATCCGCAGTCACCAATAGTGTCCGATCATTAGGCCTCTGTTCAGATAGTAAATTGATTATGTGTCGAGTATCTTTCACATATGAGGGCATCTTATGCACCAATGGTTGAAGGAAGTGATCTATATACTTGCCCACCCGGGACGTGATGGAATCAATCCCACTAACAATGGGACGTCCCGGGAGGCAAGTCAGGCTTTTATGAATCTTGGGTAAGCAATATAAAATGGGAATTCTCGGGGCTTTTGGAATGAGGAAAAGTTTTTCCTTCTCATTTAAAATACCCAATCTAAAACCTTTATCGACTATAGGTATTAATGTCTTTCTCCCTCTATCCAACATTTTTCTGCACCCATAAGAACTTTAGTTTATTTTATCTTATGATTACATGGACTTGAATCAATTGTTTTGATCACTAAATTTCTCATTCACCATTTCTGCATGTGATTCATGTTTTTTCAATATTGCATTTTTTACTATTTTGTTCACATTCAATTGTTATGAAATATTTTGTTTATGTTCAATTGTCACTAAGGTGGTTGTATTTATTATGATCACGTTCATTTATTAGCAGCGCAGCCTATTATCTGTACAGTTAGTAAGGTGGAGGTTGTCTCGCATTTAAGGTTGCAGCAGCATTTTTTATTTCATGCTCGTTTTTGTTTGCTTTGTTTTTTCACTGAACACATGTGTAAATATTTTCACTTAAGGGATAGCGCAGTATTTTTTTTGGTATTACAGCTTTAGGTGCACACTGTGCAGAGGACACAGTACACTAACTGTAAATACTGCAGCTGCCTGCCTGTGGTATTAATAGGATCAGAACAACAGCAATTGTCTTCAGGAAGCTTTAGGTGGACATTGTGTAGAGGACACGGTACACTAACTGTAAATACTGCAGCTGCCTTCCTGTGGTACTAATAGGATCAGAAGAACACCAGCAATTGTCTTCAGCTAGCTTTAGGTGCACACTGTGCAGAAGACACAGTACACTAACTGTAAACACTGTGTCAGGGATCTACCAGCACCAGACCGGGGCGCTTGCATGCGCCTATGCGCCGGCGCGCCCCTGTTCAGACACGGCAGCAAGCTGCTGCTGTTGCTTTGCATCAGCGCAGCGCTCGGGCATGCGCAGGTGCGCGGCACGGGTGCGTGCGCGCGTGCTCGCGCATGAGCGTGCGCGCGTTCGCGTTAGCGCCGGTTTGGCGCCATTTAGCACATAAAAGTTCTCCTGTTCCATGGGAACATCACTGCTTCGTCTCAGCTCTGTGATTCTGCTTGAACCTGCATCTGATTGTCTGCTACCTGATTTGACCCGGCTTGTTTGACCATCCGACCTGCTCCAATCCCGACCCGGCTTGCCTGACTTTCCTGCTGTCTGTATCTGCTACTGTTGCCGACCTCTGCCTGCTCACCGACTCTGCCTTTGCCTGCTGTGATTACCTGTGCCAGTTACCTGCCGACCCGGACTGTCTGACTCTGCTTGTGCCTGCCGCTCTACTTGCTGTTGCACCTCCCGCTTCAGCTCCTGTGATCCCTCACCTCCAGTGTGTCAAGTCTGCTGCTGTTCCAGTCTCCACTCACCTGCAGTCCTGCCATCCCAGGAGGGATCTCTGCCTCTTCATCAGAGCCTATACTCCAACAGGCACTCCTACCCCACTGCGCTCAGGAGACCACTGTCCCCACTCCAGTGGCTCCTGAACCAGCGTTGTATGAGAGGTCTTCTCCTACAGTCAGGCTCTCCTACCAGGTACCTAACAGTATGAAGCAGCCATGACTGAGCCTGCAGGAGATACCTCTCCCTTGAAAGAAATATGCACCCACCTTGCAGCCCTCACTCAAGCCGTGCAATCCCTCCAGGATAACTACAACAGATTGGAGGGACAGGTCCAGAACCTTGCAGGGCCTAACCCCCTGGCCTCCTCCTCAGCCGCAACCCCGGCACAGACGACTCCTGGTCCTTCCGTTGTAATGCTTCCACCTGAACCAAAGGTTCCCCCTCCTGATAGATTCTCTGGAGATCGGACCAAGTTCCGGGCCTTTCGCAACGCTTGTAAGCTTTTCTTCGCATTACAGCCCCGGACTTTCTCACTGGAAGCCACTAAGGTGGGGTTCGTGATCTCCCTCCTACAAGGAGAGCCTCAGACCTGGGCCCATCGTCTACTTGAGGGGGACTCAGCACTAACCCAGTCCTTATCTTCTTTCTTTGAAGCCATGGCGCAAATATACGAAGACCCTCAACAGACTGCTACAGCTGAATCAGCTCTGTTCATGCTTCAGCAAGGCCGCAGACCTGCGGAGGACTATATCATGGACTTTAGACGTTGGAGTGCGGACACTCAGTGGAATGATGCGGCCCTGCGTCACCAGTTCCACTTGGGTCTATCTGAAGGATTAAAGGACGAACTTGCCCGAGTGGGTGTACCAGATACTCTTGAGGCTTTGATTAACTTGACTCTTCAAATCGACCGACGTATCCGGGAACGTCGATCTGAACTATCTACTTTACAATCCCGCCCGATTTGGATGACAGCCAGAGCACCACTTCCAGCAACATGCTACGTACCCCCATCCAGTTCAAATCCAGCTTATGCCACGCCTGACTCTGCAGAACCTATGCAATTAGGACTAATGCGACCTGCCTTGTCCCCTGAAGAACGGGCCTGACGCCGGCAACTCAATCTGTGCCTCTACTGCGGTGGGACTGGGCACTATGTCCTGAACTGTCCAGTCAAAATAAGTAAGTGCCCGTCTTCTGTGTATGCCAGTCTCTCTGCTCTGTCTGCGAATTCTACCCACATTGCCATTCCTCTGTCTTTGCAGCTGCAAGAGGGGACAATAACGATCAACGCCATCATTTTTTTTTTTTTTTTTTTTACTGCCACGTCAGTCAACTTTAACCAGAGACTGCTTTCAGATTGGTATTCATATACGTCTCTTATCTAGTCACATCATTGTGGCCTTCCGTAATTATCCCTCTTTTTTTTTTTTTTTTTTTTATATATATAAGGTAACATACTACAATTTGCATTTGATATCTATAGTCCCGAACTGCGGGACTTGTAACCTGCAACTTATGCCACAGGGCCTATTAGCCTCATTACCTAGCATTACCATTATGCGTGTTTATATATTCTACTTTCTTTACTCTTAACTAATCCTCCCCCCCCCCCCTATAACCCTCCCTTGTTGACCCCCCATAGTACCCGAGCACACCTGATGGGCAACAGCATATCTGTGCATTGTTCTCTCTTATCTCTAAATTGCACCTAGTATGACTATGCCTCATTACTAAAGACACGAACTCTCTCAGCGCGCAAGTAGTACAGCTTGCGGACACGGCATTGCTTGGACCCACGGATTCCACAACCTTACAAACTTGTTATAATTGCCGGCCCTAGTATAAAACGTCCTTTCACTCCAAACTGTGGAATTGACTGTTCTAATCCAATCTTCCGAAGTCGGGGGAGTTCTAGATTGCCATAGCTGGGCTATTAATTTCCTAGCCTGGAACAAACATCTGGCTACCGCCACCGCTGTGTACCTGTCTCTCAGCCCAATATCGACTTGACCGAGCACACAGGTCTTAGAATCGAGCACTAAGTTAATTTTGAACGTTATATTTATTTTCCTTAAAATCTCAGACCAATATCTAACTAGTTTTGGGCACCGCCATATCATGTAGATTAAATCACCTGTTCTTCTACATCTAGGGCACTCATCATTAATTCTGCGACCAAACATAAAAAGCTTCCTTGGGGTATAATAAGATCTGTGTAACAGCATCAGATGGGAAGCCATTTGTGAGGGAGAGACCGACACCTCTGTTCCAAATTCCAGAATCTTTTTCCACTCGGCGTCCGTTATCTCCCCCAGATCAGTTGCCCACCTGTCCCTACCCCCAGGAAAGCCTACCTGCATATTTGTTCGCTTTATCAGTTGAGTGTATGACTCTGAGATTAGCCCCTTGGAAGTCTCTGATTTAATTATTGAGTGTAGCAGCGGAATCCTACACCATGTGGGGGGTTGCCTATCAAACTGCTTGCTCAGGGCATGACTAATCTGTAGGTAGGTATAGAATGTACGATTTGGTATCCCGTACTCATACTTTAATTCCTCGAAAGATTTCAAGGTATCCCCCTCATATAACTGTATCAGCCGACTTATCCCGCACATACCCCACAACCTGTTGCTATCTACAGATAGTAATTCCTGCAAGTTCTTGTTATTCCAGATTGGTGAATATTCTGAAGTTCCTTTATATCCCATTATTCGCTTGGTTGTCTGCCATACCCTAGTGATCATTTTAAGAGTCGGGATCTCTCGTTGTAGTGACTCTGCCTCCAGTGCTTCCACCAATGAGCTATGTGGGCAACCCTGCAAAGCAATTAGGGCGCTCCTACTTCCCCCTCCATCCGCAGCACATCCGCCCAATTGTTGTAACTGGGCTGCCAGAAAGTAAGTAAAAGGGTGGGGAACTCCCAGTCCCCCCTCGGTGGTAGGACACTGCAGTTTTTGTAGGCCTATCCTGGCCTGCCCTTTTTTCCATATTAATTTCCCAAAAAGAGATTGAATTTTTTGGAACCACTTCTCTCCAATCCAAACTGGGGAGTTGTGGAGCAAATATAGCAGCTGAGGTAGCCAAACCATTTTAATCAGATTAGCCCGACCCGCCACAGACAGGGGGAGTCTGCTCCAAATATCACATTTCTTTTTAAATTTTTGCAAGAGAGGGGCCAGGTTATCCTCAATATACGCGCTAGGATCTCTGGATAGCACAACGCCAAGATACTTCATTTTCTCCGTGACTTTCAATTGGGGCATGCTAGTCGGGGTCTGGTTGGCCAATGGATCGACCGGCAGGAGCGACGATCTCTCCCAGTTAATGGTTAACCCTGAGAACTTTCCAAAGTCCTCTACTAGGTGCATGATCTTCTCCAATGAGGAAACCGTGTCCCCAAGGAAAAATAGGACATCATCCGCAAAGAGCGCTATTCGCTCTTCCTCCCCTCTCCTGAGGAATCCCTGCAGTTCAGGTGATGATCTCACCGCTCCCGCTAGTGGCTCCATGGCTAAAACATACAGCAGGGGTGACAGGGGGCACCCCTGTCTCGTCCCTCTTTCGAGGGAAAAGCTTTCCGAATAATCATTGTTTAACTTAAGTCTTGCCCTAGGATTTCTGTAGAGAATCTTTAACCAGCCAATAAATACAGGGCCAAATCCAAACCTCTCAAGTACCCACCAGAGGTATTCCCACTCTAGGCTATCAAAAGCCTTGGCAGTGTCCAAGGACAGTATGGCTCTAGACCCTGCATTCTCGGTCGGCACCTGGACATTCAGGTAGGCCCTTCTGATATTAATACTAGTAGACCGACCAGGGATAAACCCAGATTGATCTGGGTGTACCAGGTTAGCGATGCATTTGTTCAATCTAGATGCTAACACCCTTGCGACAATTTTGGCATCTGAGCACAACAATGATATCGGTCTGTATGAGGTGACTTCCAGTTGATCTTTCCCCTCTTTTGGAATCATTATTATATCAGCTTCTGACATTGATAAAGGCAGCCGCCCATCCTTGAGCGACTGCTCCAGTACCCTTAAGAGCTCCGGGAGCAGCACTTCCCCATACTTTCTGTAAATCTCCAATGGCAAGCCATCCGGGCCGGGAGATTTCTGAGCTGACATCTCCATGACAGCCGCTTGCAGCTCCCCCAGAGTCAGGGGGGACTCCATCGCACTCCTTTCCCCCTCCGATAGAACAGGCAGATCCACCCCCTCTATAAACCTGTCCATACTACACCGGTCCGACCCTCGACACGACCTATACAGGTCTCTATAAAACGCAGAGAAGGTCTCTAGGACCTTGGCGGGATCGGAAGTTATCTCTCCAGCCAGTGTCCTAATCGAGGAAATGGCCGATGGAGATAAATTGGACTTTGTTATAAGTGCAAGCGTCCGGCCTACTCTCTCCCCTTCACCAAAATAGTTTTGTTTCTGGAAGAGTCTTTTATTCTCTGCTCTTCTGTTAATTACCTCTCTATACACCTGTTGTCGATTGAGCCAAATCGCCTGTCTTTCAGGAGTTGGATCCGCCACATATTGCGCCTCTGCTTCCATAGCTTCCCTGCTGGCCCTCGCTTCCCATTCCCTTGACTTTTTCTTTATTTTGACAACCTGTTGGTGTAGTAAACCCCTGAGAAATGCTTTTAGGGCATCCCACACTACCCCCTCAGGTGCTGTACCTGAGTTAAATGTTACGAATTCTTTTAATTTGGAGGTTACTTCTTCTGGGCAGCTTATCAAGTCCAGCCAGAGCGGTTTTATTGTCCACCTTTTCCGGCCATTTCTAGTATTTAAATTCAAGGTCAAAGTCAAGGGAGAGTGATCTGAAATTCCCCTCGACTTATACTCTATGTTCCTTACTAATTGCAGGGCCTCGTAGTTACCTAATGCCATGTCTAAGCGTGAAAGAGTAGAGTGTGTCCCTGAATAACAGGAATACTGCCGGACATTTGGGTTGTGAGATCTCCATAGGTCGCACCACCCAATCTCTCTTAGGAGTTGACCTAAACGTCCCTCTGATAATCTCTCTGGGCGATTCACTGGTGGGAATCGGTCCAATTTATTATCCAAGACAGTATTAAAGTCTCCCACCAAAATTATAGGTACATCATCCTTATTATCCACGAACTCCAACAGATCCAAAATGGTCTCTGTTTTAAACGGAGGCGGAACATAAATATTTGCTAAGACTAATGGTCTGTTTTCCACAACACAGCTCAAGAATACGTAGCGAACCAGCGCGTCTATCCTGGCTTCTCTGCAGGAGAATGAAATACCCCTACCCACCAATATGCTCACCCCTCTTGAGTATGAGGTATAGACGGAATGATATTGCTCTTGGAATTTATAGTTCCAAGCATATGGTTTGGTGTCATTGGAGAGGTGAGTTTCCTGCAGACAAGCCAGTTCCACGCCATACGCCTCCATCGCCAAGAACACCGCTGCCCTTTTAGCCGGGTCGCTCATACCCCTAACGTTCCAGGAGCCTATTTTTAGCGTTTTTAAGGACATCTAGCTACAGTAGGTGACCGCGATATTGTGTCAATCTCGCCGCACTTCTCGGCGAGATTTGACACCTACGAGCCCCATCGCAGGAGCCAGCGCCGAGATGGCTCACTCATCGGGAAAGGAAAACTTTGTTTTCCTTCCGCGATGAGTGACAGGCAGCGCTGACAGCTGTCTGGTATGAATCCTGAGGCGGGAACACCGCGCCAAATTTTAAATGAAAAAACCGGCGTGGGTTCCCCCCTAGGAGCATACCAGGCCCTTAGGTCTGGCATGGATTGTAAGGGGAACCCCCTATGCCGAAAAATCGGCGTGGGGGTCCCCCCCCAATCCATACCAGACCCTTATCCGAGCACGCAGCCCGGCCGGCCAGGAAAGGGGGTGGGGACGAGCGAGCGCCCCCCCCCTCCTGAGCCGTACCAGGCCGCATGCCCTCAACATGGGGGGGTGGGTGCCTTGGGGGAGGGGGGGGCGCCCTGCGGGGCCCCCCCACCCCAAAGCACCTTGTCCCCATGTTGATGAGGACAAGGGTCTCTTCCCGACAACCCTGGCCGTTGGTTGTCGGGGTCTGCGGGCGGGGGGCTTATCGGAATCCGGGGGCCCCCCTTAATAAGGGGGCCCCCAGATCCCGGCCCCCCACCCTGTGTGAATGAGTTTGGGGTACATGGTACCCCTACCCATTCACCTAGGCAAAAGTGTCAATATAAAAAAAACACATTACACAGGTTTTAAGAATAATTTATTAGTCAGCTCCGGGGTCTTCTTCCGACTTCGGGGGGTCTCCTTCCGACTTCTCCCGGTGTTCGGCCTCTTCTCCCGGGCCCCGCCGCTATCTTCTTCCAGCTCTATTGCCAGCGAGGGGCCCGGTCTGCTGCCGCTGTCTTGTCGCCGCTGTCTCGCCGCCGCTGTCTCGCCGCTTCTTCTCTTCTTTTCTTCTTCCCCGATGTTGACACGATGCTCTCTCCGGCTCGAATGCTGTGTGCGAGCTGCGGAGCCATTTATATAGGCGGTAACCCCGCCCCCTTACGACGTCATGGTCCCAGCATGCGCAGGGACTCTGGTGTCATAAGGGGGCGTGGCCCCAGAGTCCCTGCGCATGCTGGGACCATGACGTCGTAAGGGGGCGGGGTTACCGCCTATATAAATGGCTCCGCAGCTCGCACACAGCATTCGAGCCGGAGAGAGCGTCGTGTCAACATCGGGGAAGAAGAAAAGAAGAGAAGAAGCGGCGAGACAGCGGCGGCGAGACAGCGGCGGCGAGACAGCGGCGACAAGACAGCGGCAGCAGACCGGGCCCCTCGCTGGCAATAGAGCTGGAAGAAGATAGCGGCGGGGCCCGGGAGAAGAGGCCGAACACCGGGAGAAGTCGGAAGGAGACCCCCCGAAGTCGGAAGAAGCCCCCTGGAGCTGACTAATAAATTATTCTTAAAACCTGTGTAATGTGTTTTTTTTATATTGACACTTTTGCCTAGGTGAATGGGTAGGGGTACCATGTACCCCAAACTCATTCACACAGGGTGGGGGGCCGGGATCTGGGGGCCCCCTTATTAAGGGGGGCCCCCGGATTCCGATAAGCCCCCCGCCCGCAGACCCCGACAACCAACGGCCAGGGTTGTCGGGAAGAGACCCTTGTCCTCATCAACATGGGGACAAGGTGCTTTGGGGTGGGGGGGCCCCGCAGGGCGCCCCCCCTCCCCCAAGGCACCCACCCCCCCATGTTGAGGGCATGCGGCCTGGTACGGCACAGGAGGGGGGGGGGCGCTCGCTCGTCCCCACCCCCTTTCCTGGCCGGCCGGGCTGCGTGCTCGGATAAGGGTCTGGTATGGATGGGGGGGGACCCCCACGCCGATTTTTCGGCATAGGGGGTTCCCCTTACAATCCATGCCAGACCTAAGGGCCTGGTATGCTCCTAGGGGGGAACCCACGCCGGTTTTTTCATTTAAAATTTGGCGCGGTGTTCCCGCCTCAGGATTCATACCAGACAGCTGTCAGCGCTGCCTGTCACTCATCGCGGAAGGAAAACAAAGTTTTCCTTTCCCGATGAGTGAGCCAGCGCGACATTCACAGTACCCTGTCGCCGAGAACTAGCGCGATGGTATCGCGCTGGAAACACAATCTCGCGGTCAGGTACTGTAGGATAAAAAATAGAAAAGAAAGAAAAAAAAAAAAAAAATACCAAAGAAAAAGGAAAACCAAAGCCTTTGTGAGTTCGTGACTACAAAACCTGCCAATTCTATGATTGTGCTAGCCAAGGTAAAAAAGGAAAAAGGAAAAGAGAGTGGAGAGGTACAAAGAACTCCCATATCCAGGGATCCCTCTCTCTCCGCTCTACATCCCCTGATTGCAAATTCAAAAACACGTGTACCAGTATACGTTGCCTTTGTAAGCCCCCCCCTCTTAACTATGTGTGATTTACAAGCACCCCTTTGCCCAACCCTATATCTCAGTACAAACTCCCCTCCCACCCCCCCTCCCGCTGTATTCATCCCCCCTCCCACGTCCCCAATTCGTGACCCCCCCCTTGCCTAATTAGGCTAGCCCTGGGGGCTGCACTTGTGACCTGGTTTTTCCCCCCTCCCAGCCATTCAAAGAACAACTCCCCTCTCGTGAAAGAATAAAATATGTTGTGTCTTACTACCACACTCTTACCCCCCTCCCCCCTTCCCGCTACCCTCTTCCAAGCTTTCAAAACAGTATTTAGAACATTCAAAAACCGTGTAAACACATCATTTGTTCGTGCTTCCATCTATCACACCCCCCCTTCCCCCCCCCGTGTCCACTACTGTTTGCTCTAAGAAAAACGAAAAATAAGCAAAAGAAAAAGGAAGGGAAAGAAAAAAAAATATATATATAAATTTACCATTTTCTCCCTTCCTTTCCTAATTTAACTAACCTTTATCCCACCCCTAACTCAGTAAATCCTTTTTATTATCTTCCAGCCATTTTGTTGCCCCTGTTGTTGTGTCAAAGAAATGGGTAGTCCCTAGGGCAATGATACGCAGGCGGGCGGGATACAACAGGGCATACTCCAATTTATAATTCCGCAAGTTACGTTTAATGTCCCTGAATTCAGCCCTTCGTTTTTGGAGGTCTGGGGAATAGTCGGGAAAAAATAGGATCTTAGTTCCGTTGTACAGAATATCCCCCAATTCTCTGGCCCTGCGCATCAGGGTCACCTTATCCCTGTAGTTGATAAGCTTCATAATTATTGGTCTGGGGTATCCCCCTGATGGTGGGGCCCTACTTGGCACTCTATGAGCTCTTTCAATAGCAAAAAGATGAGAGAAAGTTTCCGCCCCGAATATTCCCCTGAGCCAATTCTCAAAAAACTCCTCGGGGTGGGGGCCCTCACATCGCTCCGGTAGTCCTACCACCCTTATATTATTTCTGCGGGACCTGTTTTCCATTTCCTCGATTTTAGCGCTGTGCAGACCCATCTGCGTTTTTAATGCCTTAAGCTCTCGTTTTAATGGGATTAGATCGTCCTCGGCCTGGCTTACTCTCTCCTCCAGTGTTGTTGTTCTAGCGATAGTCCTTTGTAGTTCTTGGCTTACTATTATTAACTCTTCCTTTAACCCAGTTAACTGGGCGCACAAATCTGTTAGGGAGGCCTTACAGGAGTTGACAGCGCATAAAACGTCTTTCAGTGTGGGTTCCGCTTCTACTGGTGCGTTGTAGACAGTAGCATTGTTGGTCACTAGTCCTGCGGACACCCCCTCTGAGCTTTTACTGCTTGCTGTTTTTGTTGCGTGCGTTATCGCTGGTCCTTTTCCTAGGCTCTTCCTGTCCCCTGCCTGCGGTCTGTCTTGCTGGTGCTGGATATTTTTAGATGGAGATGTGGCAGAGGTGGAGGGGTGCGCAAATTTTTCAAGTTTAGCCGCTGCTGCCGCTGCTGCCTGATTTCCCTTCTCTTTTGAGGTGCGGGTCATTTGGGAGCTAGAGTTCTCCTGTGACTGCATCTCTTCTCCTTTTTTCCTAGTCATCTCTAATTATATTAGTCCAAGGGATATATTGAAAGATTTAACCGTGCACAGAATTTATGCAATGCAGCCTTTACTTTTCCTTTTTACTTTTATTGCTTTATTTTCCTTCTTCCTTCCTCCCTCTCCTCCTCTCTTCCCCTTTTTCCCTTCCACTCCCCCTCTCCTCTCCTCTTTACCCTTCCTGCCCGCTCTCACACTACCACCTCAACTTTCCCCTCCCTCTCCTCCCACCACCCACCTCCTCACACCACCCTCGGTAATGTCACAGACCCAGCAGTATCCTCCAGACGGGCACTTAGGTAGTCAATCAACCAAAGAACAACCGATAGGACTGCCCTGTCAATACTCCGGGCTACAACCCTCTCCCCCAACACAGCCCTCCACCAGCCAACAGGGGTATATTATCGCCAAAGTAGAAAAAAGACACAGGGAGTCCGTGTAGTAAACTGCCTATATCTTCGCCCCCCCCTATCCGCGGTGGTATCCCGCCCCACGGAAGGTAGGTGGAGATGATCCGCTTTTCAATAAGCACAATAGATGGCAGTTGCAGTAGCAGTAGCAATAGTTGACAGTCAGCACCTTGGTGTTACTCACATATTGAAGCTCCTGGCGGTGGCTCTAACTCCTCTTTACTTGTGCACACACTGTACACACGCTGTCTCAGCCGCCTCCTCCCGCTGATGGTGGGATCGTTGCCCGGGCGACCGCTCAAGCAGAGAGCAGAGAACCCGACTCCCCTCTCCCCGCCCCGAGGACTCGGGTCTCGTACTCTCCCGGGTGGCGGTATCACACTCCCCGCGTCACACTCCAACTCAGACAAGCGGGCGGGGGAGCCAAGCAGCCAGATAGGTATACCACAGGGGGAGAGAGCTCACTCGAACAGACTCCAGGCGCAAGTCACAGCAGATAGACACGGAGGCATCGGGCTGGGGGAAGCTCGCGCTCACCTCCACTCACTCCAGCATCCGGTCTCACATCCGGTCACCGATCAACGCCATCATTGATTCCGGAGCATGCAGTTGCTTTATCGATTCAAACTTTGCCAGCCAGCATAACATCCCATTACGAAAAAAGACCCATGGACTCGCTGTATTTCTAGCTGATGGATCCCGCATCAGATCAGGACAAGTAACCCAGGAAACCCTGCCTCTGCCTGCTTCTACTCCCTCCCAACACAAGGAACTGCTGGTTCTTGATGCCATCTCCTCTCCTATGTTTCCCATCATCCTGGGCATTCCTTGGCTGCAGGCCCACAATCCATACATTCATTGGACATCTGGAGAAGTGAAATTCTCATCTTCTTACTGTCATGAACACTGTTTTAAGAAAGATTCGGATTCCTCATCCACCCTACTTTGTTTGGACACCGACCAGAAACTTTGTCAGGTCATACCTAAACAGTATCATGAATTCCTTGATGTCTTCAGCAAGAAGGGGGCAGACTCTCTTCCACCGCATCGCCCCTACGATTGCCCCATTGAATTGCTGCCAGGATCCGAAATACCATTCGGACGCATTTTTCTATTGTCAGAGAAAGAACAGGAAGTACTAAAGACATATATAGATGAGAACCTGGCCAAGGGTTTTATACGCCACTCTACCTCTCCAGCTGGTGCCAGAATATTTTTTGTCACCAAGAAGGACAAGTCTCTCCGTCCGTGTATAGACTATCGTGAACTAAACAAAATCACGGTCAAAAATCGGTACCCTCTACCCTTGATACCTGAACTCTTCCAAAAATTAAGGACTGCCGTAATTTTCACTAAACTTGACCTGAGAGGGGCGTATAATTTGATCCGTATCCGGGCTGGGCATGAGTGGAAGACAGCATTCCGAACCCGATTCGGGCATTATGAATACCTGGTCATGCCCTTTGGACTCTGCAATGCCCCTGCAACCTTTCAACACCTGATTAATGATGTCCTCAGGGACTTCTTAGATGTGTTTGTAATCGCATACTTGGACGATATTTTGATTTTTTCAGAATCCCGTGAATTGCATCAAGAACATGTCCGCAGGGTGTTGGGTCGTCTCCGCTTACACAGTCTGTACGCAAAAGCGGAGAAATGTGAGTTCGAACAACAGAGCATTCAATTTCTGGGGTTAATTATCTCTGCAACGGGCATTAAGATGGACCCACAAAAAGTTTCCGCTGTTCTGGACTGGCCGGTACCCTTGGACAAGAAGGGAATTCAGCGGTTTGTGGGGTTTGCGAACTTCTACAGAAAGTTCATCAGGGGGTTCTCAGCCATAATTGCACCCATCACGCAGTTAACCAAACAAAATACCCTTTTTTCTTGGAACCAATCTGCCCAAGACGCCTTCGAAAATCTCAAAAGATTATTTACTTCAGCACCTATCCTCAGTCACCCTGAACCATCTCTACCGTTTATCTTAGAGGTTGATGCCTCTGAGATTGCGGTAGGTGCGATTCTTTCACAACGTAAAGGTAGCAAAGAGATAATGCATCCTGTAGGGTTCTTCTCCCGTAAACTCTCCCCTGCAGAGAAGAATTATGACGTTGGTGACCGAGAGCTTCTCGCCATTAAGACTGCACTGGAAGAATGGAGGTACCTATTGGATGGGCTATGCATCCAGTGCTAATTTATACTGACCATAAAAACCTGGAATACTTACGATCTGCCAAGCGGTTGAAGCCTCGTCAAGCCCGCTGGGCTCTGTTTTTTTCACGTTTCTCTTTCCATATCACGTACCGCCCAGGTTCAAAAAATATTAAACCGGATGCATTATCACGTATGCATGACAATCCTAAGGACTTATCCACTCCTGACACCATCTTACCCGCAAACAGTTTTTTACTGCTACAAACAGATTTACTTTCCCTGATTAAGGAAGCATCCTCTGAGTCAGCCAGGCCTACTGGGATTTCTTTAGTAAGAAGAGATGGTCTGTTCTGGAAAGGAAGCCAAATTTTCGTTCCTGAAGATATTCGGGTCAGGGTTTTGACACTTCTCCACGATCATCCATTGGCAGGCCACTTTGGAGTTTGTAAGACCCTGGACCTAGTACAGCGTACATTCTGGTGGCCCAATCTGAAAGACTTTTGTGAAAGGTATGTCAGTTCCTGTTCCATCTGCATTCAGAATAAGTCATCCAGGAATCGAGCTTGGGGCCTATTGAAACCGTTACCTGTACCCGACAGACCATGGAAAATGATTTCTATGGATTTTATTGTGGAGCTTCCATGTTCTGAAGGGTGCTCAGCCATCTTTGTAGTAGTGGACCGTCTAACCAAAATGGCTCATTTTCTACCGTTAAGGGGAACCCCGTCTGCCACCGAAACAGCTTGCATATTTATCAAGGAGATCATCAGACTTCATGGAGTACCTGTAAACATAATTTCTGATAGAGGGGTTCAATTCACCTCTCGTTTCTGGAGATCCCTGTGTGAAACCCTAAAGATTGAATTCGCCTTGTCCTCAGCCTATCATCCTCAAACGAATGGTCAGACCGAAAGGACTAATCAGACCCTGGAACAATATATCAGATGTTTCACATCTTTCACACAAGATGATTGGGTATCTCTACTACCCTTAGCAGAATTTGCGTACAATAATGCCAAACATCCTGCTACCGGTCAATCTCCTTTTTTTGCCAATTACGGCTTTCACCTAACCTTTCTACCTGATTTCCTTTCAGAGTCTTCGGTTCCAGCAGTACAAAGTACAGTGGAGTTCCTCAGTCACTACAGCCGGTTGTTGCAGGAAACAGTGTCCAAGGCTCAGGCAGATGGTAAGAGAATCTTCGACCGGAAAAGAAGGGGGGAGCTGAACTTACTAATTGGAGACCAGGTATGGCTTTCTACCGTTAATATCAAATTAGCATGTCCTTCTAAGAAGTTGGCACCTAGATTCATGGGACCCTTTCCAGTTAGAAGGAAAATCAATGAAGTATCTTATGAACTGACTTTACCTGATTCATTTAAAATTCATCCAGTATTCCATGTGTCTCTGCTCAAACCTGTTGTACCTGATCCCTTTCCTGCTAGAGGGACAAGACCTCCTGAACCTGTTGTAATTAATGGCAGCGAGGAATTTGAAGTTGAGGCTATCCTTGATTGTAGAAGAAGGCAAGGGCAAAACCAATTCCTAATCAAGTGGAAAGGCTACGGCCCAGAAAGTAACTCGTGGGAACCGGACAGTAATGTGCATGCTAGGCGTTTATTACACGCCTATTTCTCCACTCACCCTGAGAAAAAGAGGTTGTTGAGCATCCGGAGGCTGCCCCTTGGGGGGGCAATGTCAGGGATCTACCAGCACCAGACCGGGGCGCTTGCATGCGCCTATGCGCCGGCGCGCCCCTGTTCAGACACGGCAGCAAGCTGCTGCTGTTGCTGTGCATCAGCGCAGCGCTCGGGGGCGCGCGGGGGCCGTTTTGGCGCCATTTAGCACATAAAAGTTCTCCTGTTCCATGGGAACATCGCTGCTTTGTCTCAGCTCTGTGATTCTGCTTGAACCTGCATCTGATTGTCTGCTACCTGATTTGACCCGGCTTGTTTGATCATCCGACCTGCTCCAATCCCGACCCGGCTTGCCTGACTATCCTGCTGTCTGTATCTGCTACCGTTGCCGACCTCTGCCTGCTCACCGACTCTGCCTTTGCCTGCTGTGATTACCTGTGCCAGTTACCTGCCGACCTGGACTGTCTGACTCTGCTTGTGCCTGCCGCTCTACTTGCTGTTGCACCTTCAGCTTCAGCTCCTGTGATCCCTCACCTCCAGTGTGTCAAGTCTGCTGCTGTTCCAGTCTCCACTCACCTGCAGTCCTGCCATCCCAGGAGGGATCTCTGCCTCTTCATCAGAGCTTATACTCCAACAGGCACTCCTACCCCACTGCGCTCAGGAAACCACTGTCCCCACTCCAGTGGCTCCTGAACCAGCGTTGTATGAGAGGTCTTCTCCTACAGTCAGGCTCTCCTACCAGGTACCTAACACACTGCAGCTGCCTGC
Organism: Aquarana catesbeiana; assembly: GCF_042186555.1. Classification (NCBI taxonomy): domain Eukaryota; kingdom Metazoa; phylum Chordata; class Amphibia; order Anura; family Ranidae; genus Aquarana; species Aquarana catesbeiana. Next base: position 119,272,457 of record NC_133330.1, read on the forward strand.
CTGTGGTAATAATAGGATCAGAACACCAGCAATTGTGTTCAGGTAGCTTTAGGTGCACACTGTGCAGAGGACACAGTACACTAACTGTAAATACTGCAGCTGCCTGCCTCTGGTATTAATATAATCAGAAGAACACCAGAAATTGTCTTCAGGTAGCATTAGGTGCACATTGTGTAGATGACACAGTATACTAACTGTAAATAGTGCAGCTGTCTGCCTGTGGTATTAATAGGGTCAGAACAACAGCAATTGTCTTCAGGTAGCTTTAGGTGCACACTGTGCAGAGGACACAGTACACTAACTGTAAATACTGCAGCTGCCTGCCTATGGTATTATTAGGATGAGAAGAACACCAGCAATTGTCTTCAGGTAGCTTTAGGTGCACATTGTGCAGAGGACACAGTACACTAATTGTAAATACCGCAGCTGCCTGCCTGTGGTATTAATAGGATCAGAACAACAGCAATTGTCGTCAGGTAGTTTTAGGTGCACACTGTGAAGAGGACACAGTACACTAACTGTAAATACTGCAGCTGCCTGCCTGTGGTACTAATAGGATCAGAAGAACACCAGCAATTGTCTTCAGGTAGCTTTAGGTGTACACTGTGCAGAGGACACAGTACGCTAACTGTAAAAACTGCAGCTGCCTTCCTCTGGTATTAATAGGATCAGAAGAACACCAGCAATTGTCTTCAGGTAGCTTTAGGTGCACATTGTGCAGAGGACACAGTACACTAACTGTAAATACCGCAGCTGCCTGCCTGTGGTATTAATAGGATCAGAACAACAGCAATTGTCTTCAGGTTGTTTTAGGTGCACACTGTGCAGAGGACACAGTACACTAACTGTAAATACTGCAGCTGCCTGCCTGTGGTACTAATAGGATTAGAAGAACACCAGCAATTGTCTTCAGGTAGCTTTAGGTGCACATTGTGTAGAGGACATAGTACGCTAACTGTAAACACTGCAGCTGCCTGCCTGTGGTATTAATAGGATCAGAACAACAGCAATTGTTTTCAGGTAACTTTAGGTGCACACTGTGCAGAGGACACAGTACACTAACTGTAAATATTGCAGCTGCCTGCCTGTGGTACAAATAGGATCAGAAGAACACCAGCAATTGTCTTCAGGTAGCTTTAGGTGCACACTGTGCAGAGGACACAGTACACTAACTTGTTAATACTGCAGCTGCCTGCCTGTGGTACTAATAGGATCAGAAGAACACCAGCAATTGTCTTCAGGTAGCTTTAGGTGCACATTGTGTAGAGGACACAGGATACTAACTGTAAATACTGCAACTGCCTGCCTGTGGTACTAATAGGATCAGAAGAACACCAGCAATTGTCTTCAGGTAGCTTTAGGTGCACATTTTGTAGAGGACACAGTATACTAACTGTAAATACTGCAGCTGCCTGCCTGTGGTATTAATAGGATAAGAAGAAAACCAGAAATTGTCTTCAGGTAGCTTTAGGTGCGCTTTGTGCAGAGGACACAGTATACTAACTGTAAATACCGCAGCTGTCTGCCTGTAGTATTAATAGGATCAGATGAACAGCAATTGTCTTCAGGTAGCTTTAGGTGCACACTGTGCAGAGGACACAGTACACTTACTGTAAATACTGCAGCTGCCTGCCTGTGGTATTAATAGGATCAGAATAACAGCAATTGCCTTCAGGTAGCCTTAGGTGCACACTGTGCAGAGGACACAGTACACTAACTGTAAATACTGCAGCTACCTGCCTGTGGTATTAATAGGATCAGAACAACAGCAATTGTCTTCAGGTAGCTTTAGGTGCACACTGTGCAGAGGACACAGTACACTAACTGTAAATACTTCAGCTGCCTGCCTGTGGTACTAATAGAATCAGAAGAACACCAGCAATTGTCTTCAGGTAGATTTAGGTACGCACTGTGCAGAGGACACAGAACACTAACTGTAAACCCTGCAGATGCCTGCCTGTGGTATTAATGGGATCAGAACAACAGCAATTGTTTTCAGGTAACTTGAGGTGCACACTGTGCAGAGGACACAGTACACTGTAAATACTGCAGCTGCCTGCCTGTGGTGCTAATAGGATCAGAAGAACACCAGCAATTGTCTTCAGGTAGCTTTAGCTGTGCTCTGTGCAGAGGACACAGTACACTAACTGTAAATACTGCAGCTGACTGCCTGTGGTATTAATGGGATCAGAAGAACAGCAATTGTCTTCATGTAGCTTTAGGTGCACATTGTGTAGAGGACACAGTGTACTAACTTTAAATACTGCAGCTGCCTGCCTGTGGTATTAATAGGATCAGAAGAACACCAGCAATTGTCTTCAGGTAGCTTTAGGTGCACATTGTGCAGAGGACACAGTACACTAACTGTAAATACTGCAGCTGAATGCCTGTGGTACTAATAAGATCAGAAGAAAACCAGAAATTGTCTTCAGGTAGCTTTAGGTGCGCTCTGTGCAGAGGACATAGTATACTAACTGTAAATACCGCAGCTGTCTGCCTGTGGTATTAATAGGATCAGAAGAACAGCAATTGTCTTCAGGTAGCTGTAGGTGCACACTGTGCTGAGGGCACAGTACACTACACTAACTTTTAAATACTGCAGCAGCCTGCCTGTGGTACTAATAGAATCAGAAGAACACCAGCAATTGTCTTTAGGTAGCTTTAGGTGCACACTGTGCAGAGGACACAGTACACTAACTGTAAATACTGCAGCTGCCTGTCTGTGGTATTAATAGGATCAGAACAGCAGCAATTGTCTTCAGGTAGCTTTAGGTGCACACTGTGCAGAGGACACAGTACTCTAACTGCAAATACTGCAGCTGCCTGCCTGTAGTACTAATAGGATCAGAAGAACACCAGCAATTGTCTTCAAGTAGCTTTAGGTGCACACTGTGCAGAAGACACAGAACACTAACTGTAAATACTGCAGTTGCCTTCCTGTGGTACCAATAGGATCAGAAGAACACCAGCAATTGTCTTCAGGTAGCTTTAGGTGCGCACTGTGCAGAGGACACAGTACACTAACTGTAAATACTGCAGCTGCCTGCCTGTGGTATTAATAGGATCAGAACAACAGCAATTGTCTTCAGGTAGCTTTAGGTGCATACTGTGCAGAAGACACAGTACAATAACTGTAAATAATGCAGCTGCCTGCCTGTGGTACTAATAGAATCAGAAGAACACCAGCAATTGTCTTCAGGTAGCTTTAGGTGCACACTGTGCAGAGGACAAAGTACACTAACTGTAAATACTGCAGCTGCCTGCCTGTGGTATAAATAGGATCAGAACAGCAGCAATTGTCTTCAGGTAGCTTTAGGTGCACAGTGTGCAGAGGACACAGTACACTAACTGTAAATACTGCAGTTGCCTGCCTGTGGTACTAATAGGATCAGAAGAACACCAGCAATTGTCTTCAGGTAGCTTTAGGTGTGCACTGTGCAGAGGACACAGTACACTAACTGTAAACACTGCAGCTGCATGCCTGTGGTATTAATAGGATCAGAACAACAGCTATTGTCTTCAGGTAGTTTTAGGTGCACACTGTGCAGAGGACACAGTGCACTAACTGCAAATACTGCAGCTGCCTGCCTGTAGTACTAATAGGATCAGAAGAACACCAGCAATTGTCTTCAAGTAGCTTTAGGTACACACTGTGCAGAGGACACAGTACACTAACTGTAAATACTGTAGTTGCCTGCCTGTGGTACTAATAGGATCAGAAGAACACCAGCAATTTTCTTCAGGTAGCTTTAGGTGCGCACTGTGCAGAGGACACAGTACACTAACTGTAAATACTGCAGCTGCCTGCCTGTGGTATTAATAGGATTAGAACACCAGCAATTGTCTTCAGGTAGCTTTAGGTGCACACTGTGCAGAAGACACAGTACAATAACTGTAAATAATGCAGCTGCCTGCCTGTGGTACTAATAGAATCAGAAGAACACCAGCATTTGTCTTCAGGTAGCTTTAGGTGCACACTGTGCAGAGGACAAAGTACACTAACTGTAAATACTGCAGCTACCTGCCTGTGGTATAAATAGGATCAGAACAGCAGCAATTGTCTTCAGGTAGCTTTAGGTGCACAGTGTGCAGAGGACACAGTACACTAACTGCAAATACTGCAGCTGCCTGCCTGTAGTACTAATAGGATCAGAAGAACACCAGCAATTGTCTTCAAGTAGCTTTAGGTGCACACTGTGCAGAGGACACAGTACACTAACTGTAAATACTGCAGTTGCCTGCCTGTGGTACTAATAGGATCAGAAGAACACCAGCAATTGTCAGTAGGTAGCTTTAGGTGCTCACTGTGCAGAGGACACAGTACACTAACTGTAAATACTGCAGCTGCCTGCCTGTGGTATTAATAGGATCAGAACACCAGCAATTGTCTTCAGGTAGCTTTAGGTGCACACTGTGTAGAGGACACAGTACACTAACTGTAAATACGGCAGCTGCCTGCCTGTGGTACTAATAGGATCAGAAGAACACCAGCAATTGTCTTCAGGTAGCTTTAGGTGCACACTGTGCAGAGGACACAGTACACTAACTATAAATACTGCAGGGGGGGCGTGGCCAGACGTGTGTGAGGGAAGACGTGTGGATGCTAAGCTCCACACAGGCACGATCAATCCATTGCCATCCCTGTCATATTCCTCCTGTGCAAGACCCCAGCGCACCTGCCCTGCTTCCTAGACCCCCCTGCTACATTCCTGGAGGGGTCTTTGTTGGATTTGGCTGTCTGCTCTGCATCCGAGCCTGTGGCCCATTCCGCTTCATAGACACCCGCCGCCATCTTGGGGCCTATAGATGGCTCAGAGCCCTCCGTTTCTGGTCCTGGAGACCCGAACAACAAGCGGACGCTCTGCCCTGCTCGCCTGGCATCCATGCTGTTGGAGACCGAGGGCCAGGTGAGCGTAGGAGGAAAGTCGCCTGCGGATCCCGTCCTTCTGCTCCGGATCCCCGCGGCCCGACACCATCTTACGGCCTGCCGGCCCGTTCTTCTCTGCCTCCTGGATGCTGTAAGTAGCAACTCTCCCCCCTCGTATGCACCCAGAGAAGAGTCTCCACTGGTCACATTACCAAGATACCGAGGCCTAAGCCCGATCATTCATTCTCTGATCTTGGAAGAGTGGAGTTTACCCGGCAGGCTGTCCCCATCAGGAAAGTCTGCAGCTCCGGCTTAGGCCTGGAAGTGGTTGGCCATCTTGCTACACCAGATACACCCACCCCAGCTCCATTCCACCTTAATCAATCATCCGCACAGTTATCTCCTCCAGAATTAATACACAGGAGGATTATTATCCATCTCTCATAGTAACTTACAGGCTCTTCTTTGCAACTCACTACTATATTCGTTTCTCGTAATACAACCGTAGTATCTATGGAATCAGATGTGAATGAGGTGATCCCTGTCCAGTTATCGGCCTTACAGCTCCAGCTATGCCCGCCAAGAAACCTAAAACCCGTTCCACATTAGGTAAAAGCTCTGGAAAAGGGTTGAAATCTCTCATGGTTACCTCCAGCTCCATCCAGCAATATTTAGCTGGGGAACGCAAAGGTCAGGTCAGAACCTCAAGACCAAGTGTCTCCCCTTCCTCCCATGCTGCCTCTGTGAGGGAAAGCTCTCCTGCCTCCTCTAATTGTTCAGATCTTATGGATGATCCTGGATCCCCCGCTGGCTCTGAAATGACGACTCTGATGAGTGGTCTCAAAAAAGAACTCGCTGGAATGTTTCACAGTCTGGAGAAATCCATTAAGAAAGAAATTACAGCGGTGAGAACTGACATGGCTCACCTCCTGGTCAGAGTTGAGGAAACGGAACAGCGTCAGGACTCCCAAGCATCAGCTACAAAAGAACTGCAGGAGACTGTCACTCAGCTGGCTTTTGCTCATTGTGCCTCTCTTTATAAACTCGAAGATCTCGAGAACCGTAACCGTAGAAATAACTTATGAATCAGACGGTTACCAGAAGCAACCAGAGACAATGATCTTGAGCCATCAATCCGAGGCATTTTCAATACAATATTGGGAAACCCGGTCACTGACCCAATATGATTTGATCGTGTACACCGCGCTTTGCGCCCTCGAAATGCAAATTCAGAATAGCCCAGGGACGTCATATGCCGTCTACACTACTTTGAAGACAAAAACGCCATCATGACAAAAATGCGGAACACTCCTAACATTGACTTTGACGGAGCAGTTATTACCATATTCCCTGATTTGTCCAAGGAAACCCTTGATCTTCGCAGAGCGCTAAAACCGCTCCTTGAACATTTGCGCACAGACGGGATTACATATAGATGGGGTTTTCCGGCCTGCCTGATTGCCACCAAAAATGGCCGTTCCCATACCCTTCGCTTCCACGAGGAACTTCCTACCTTTCTACAGGATCTCCATCTTCCGCCTGTAGAGCTTCCAGGTTGGCAGGACCCCATCCCAAAATTCTCTAACACCTTGGATCCCCTTTGGCAGAAAACACCATCAAAGAGACAGCGCACATCAATCCCTGGATCCGCACAAAAACATGGCTGAGTGATGTCTTCTTCTACTCATTCCCATTCCCTAAATGCTGATACCCATTTTTTCAATGTTTTATTGGTCTAGGTTAAACACTTGGAACTTTTTATCAGCTTCATTGGCTTAGAGGACTCAGACCTGACATTTATTTTTGTATTTTTTTGTATTTTTTTTTTTCTATTGGGTATCCCATTTCTCAAGTTCAGTCTCACTGGGCCCAATTGGTTCAGCTGCACATTCTCTTACAGGTTTTGTAAAGTTCAAGTTGCTATTGTTATTGTCTTGGTTCTTATAATTTCCCTTCCTCCTTTTCTAGCTTATTGCTTGAGCTCATTTCGCATAACTGTAATGTACTTTTTTTTAACAGGCTGAGAGCTGGCGGGGCACATTGCTCCCCAGCGCCTCTTCCTCTGTGCGTCCCCCACCCCCCCCCTTTTGGGGTTGGTGAAACCGGGCTGCCCACAGGGTTTCTAATCCAAACTCTTTTTGGAGTACTGGATGGCCACCTGCTCTCTCTCTCCCCACAGGGACCACTGCAGATTTCTGCGTGTTTCACCTGTACTTCCCACGATTGTGTTAATGCATGTTCATGCCTTCTTTATGTGCTTAACCCCTCTTCTTATACTTTTCCAAGCTATCTCTTCCCTCCCCCCCACTCTCTCCCCCTTCCCTGTTGGCATGGGTGGAAATATAAGCGAAGGAATCCCAATCCACTGTTCCAATGGTTACTTTGACAATCACATCTTATAATGTCCGGGGTCTTAATGTCGCCGCTAAACGGCACCAAGTAGTACGTGAGCTAAGGCAAACCGCCTGCTCTATTGCCTTCCTTCAGGAAACACACCTAACTCACACTACACCGGTCAGATTGACCTCAGCCCACTTTCCACAGTGGTACTATAGCCTTTCGGATACCAACAAGGCCAAGGGTGTTGCCATTGGGTTCAGTGGTAGAGTACCTTTCCGCTTATCTGATATGCTTGCTGATGATTGTGGTCGTTTTCTTTTTCTTAAGGGCTTCTTAGGCAACACCCAGTGTACGTTTGCAAACATTTATTGTCCAAATCATAATCAACCAACTTTTTTTTCACAAACCCTCACTAATTTGCTAAAGGTATTATTGTCCTTGCAGGTGACATAAACATGCCTCTTGACCCAACAATGGATACATCCCAGGGCCGCTCGAACATATCATTTAAACGCTTAGCCTTTGTTAAGAAATCTGGTGCCTGCTCCACCCTAAGGATAAAGACTTCTCATACTTCTCCGCGACACACCAGTCCTATTCTAGAATAGATAACATTTTTCTAGATCACTTCCATCTTCCTCTCCTCAAATGTACTCATATAGGTATTGCAACTATATCTGATCACGCACCTGTGACAATGCGCATGACCATGCCCACTTTAACTCGTAACACCAATAGCTGGAAGCTTAATGATTCTCTTCTCTCTAACCCAACTGAAGTTTCCATGTTAGCCTCCCACTTGACGCAATACTTTAAAGAGAACATCCCCTCTGTGGCGTCTCCATCACTGGTGTGGGAAGGTCATAAGGCCACTATGAGAGGCCGTTTAATTGAGCTAGGTGCGAGGAAAAAAAGGGAGCATGGTCACCAAATTGCACAGATATTACAGCACATAACAGACCTTGACAAACAGCATAAGCTTTCCCTACATAGCACTCACCTCAATGCCCTCACACTTAAACGTGAAGAACTGAAAAATCTCCTAGACACTAAACGGAAATTTCAACCCATATCGCAGAAATTTTATGAATGGGGCAATAAACCAAGTAAACTACTTGCTAGATCCCTACGGGCCAAACAAACGAAGTCATTTATCCCTAAAATTAAACTCCCAACAGGGGAGCTTGTCCATGCAACCCCACACATTGCCAAAGCTTTCAAAGAATTTTATGCAGATCTTTATAATGTCACAAATGGTCTATCCCCCCTTTCCCCAACAGAGAGGCGTAAGCATATGCTTTCTTATTTGAAGGCGGCAAATCTCCCTAAACTATCTAGGTCAGCCCTTGCGGAAATGGAAGCGGATTTTTCAGTTGAAGAATTTCAGGCAGCTTTGAAATCCTCCCCTTCAGGTAAAGCTCCTGGGCCTGATGGATACACTATCCTATACTATAAAACATTCCAAGAGATTTTACTCCCTCGCCTTACAGCCTATGCTAACTCAATCTCCCAATCCTCAGGCCTATGCCCGGAATCCCTTTCAGCCCACATTACTGTTATTCCTAAACCCGGTAAAGACCCTGCCCTTTGTAGCAGTTACAGGCCAATTTCATTGATAAACGTTGACGTTAAATTATTTGCCAAGGTGATGGCTAACCGTATACTCCCCCTATTGCCTAACTGGATCTCTGCAGATCAAACAGGTTTCATGCCACACAGAGAGGCTAAAGATAACTCCTTACGTACAATTTCCTTAATTCAATATGTTCGGAGGTGTTCCCAGCTCACCCTACTCCTTTCTACTGATGCTGAAAAAGCGTTTGATAGGGTGGACTGGGACTATCTTAAGATGACTTTACATCACTTTAGTTTAGGCCCAAAGATGTATCATTGTATTTCTTCTCTCTACTCCGCTCCCTCTGCACAGATTCGTATAAATGGCTCACTGAGTGACCCCTTCACCCTACACAATGGCACTAGACAGGGTTGTCCCCTATCCCCCCTTCTCTTTGCTATTACTTTGGAACCCTTCCTAGCCACGATTAGACACAAAACATTAATATACATGGCATACAAATAGGTGATAGAATTCACAAATACGCTGCCTATGCCGATGATATACTCTTTTTTATCCAACAGCCACGTATCTCTCTTCCCAAGTTAATGTCAGATTTTTCCACCTTCCAAACGATATCTAACTTCAAAATAAATCTATGCAAGTCTGAAATTCTGAACATAAACCTTTCCAGAGCAGAGGCGGCCTCTCTAAAACCCTTCTTTCCCTTCAAATGGGAACAGACCCACATGAAATACCTGGGTATATTCCTCACACCTAAACTGCATTCTCTTTTTAAGTATAATTATATCCCACTATTAAATAGTATTAAAGAGGATTTACGAAAATGGGCCAGTCTGTCACACTCCTGGTTGGGGAAAATAAATATCATCAAAATGAACATACTCCCTCGCATACTATTTCTTTTTCATATGATCCCACTGGGGGTGCCTGTGGGGTTTTTTACTATCCTGCAAACGATGGTCTCCTGATTTGTTTGGAGGAACAGCCACCCCAGAATATCCAGAGACGTTCTTTTTCATTCTAAGTGCTCTGGGGGACTGGCACTCCCAAATTTTAAGACATATTATCATGCTGTTATACTTTCTAGACTTACTGACTGGAAATATGCTATTAATTCGAAACTATGGGTGCAAATAGAATAATCTCTGAATGGCGTAGATCTCTCTGCTGTCCCCTGGATACCTCGAGCTTATAGGAATATTGCCCACACTGCTTCAGCACTCACCACGTCCTCACTAGACATCTGGGACGCCCTACATAGGAAATTTTCCTGGAAACATGACTCCCCACTGATGCCCCTCTTAAATCACCACTATTTTTTACCAGGCCTACTGGATCCAGGTTTTAAATCCTGGACTTCAGAAGAACCTTTTTTGTTACATAATATCCTCCACGCTAATATAATTAAACCTCTGCCTGAAATCCTCTGCTCTAAGCCGATTACATTTTTAGATAAGTGGAGATTTCACCAACTACAACGCTTTCTACGATCCTTCCCTCAACCATTAAGAGGCTTATAAGATCTAAATAGCATAGAAGAAATATTTTAAGCAAAAGATCCCCCATTACACGCTATTTCACTATTCTACAAAGCTCTTACTGACTTCCCTAATTCTCCATACCCACACTTTCTGGCTAAATGGGAAATAGATTTAGACTCCCCCATTACAAACACACAGAAAGATAAAGTCTTAAAACTCGCCCATGTCTCCTCACCCGCTTCAAAAATAGCAGAAGTCAATTACAAATTACTTACCAGATGGCACTATACCCCAGCCAAACTGCACCAAATGTTCCCCGACAGCTCCCCATTGTGTTGGAGGAGCTGTGGGATTTGGTGGTGCTGCCCATTCATTCGTCCCTTTTGGAAAAAGGTTCTCAACCTTATATCTCAGATTTCAGATGTCAATCTCCCAAATGATCCCTGGACCGTCCTTTTTCATGCTACTAAAGAAACCATTGTTTCCTATAAACCTTCGCTCATACCCCATCTGTTGAACACTGCCAAAGCCCTAATCTTCACCTTTTGGGGTCAATCCACAATCCCGTCCATAAAAAGTTGGCTACAGAAGGTCGCAGAGGTTCACCATTTGGAAGACATAACTCATAGCATCAGGGGTACTTCTCAGAGACACTCCTTAACATGGGAACCATGGATAAAATTCATATCTTCACCCTTCTATAAAGATATTTTAACACAACCAGAAAGAGTCAACGAATATCTCCTCAGCCAATGGTTATGGTCTCCTACTAACTAACTTAATTCTAGGGATCTATCTTCCTCTGAATGTGGTTCATTCTTCTTCCTGAATAACTAAATTGCAACTGTTATTGTTACTCTAACATACAATGACACTCATGCCAACCCCCCCCCCCCTTTTTCCTTTTTGTGTTTCTTTTTCTACCCTTTCTCACATCCCCATCTCCCTACTCTCTTTCCTTTTCTCCACCAATCTTCTTTTTATCTCTCTTCCTAAAAGTATTTTCTAATCACTCGCTCTATTTTGTTGTAATATTAATGTCTGGATTGAATTTCTTTTCTTTCTATGTGTTCACATAGATGTAAGTTTTTGCTTAGTCTTTGGTTATATCTGTTTGTTCAATCCTTTTTGCATTTACAAGGGCAAATTTTTTTAATACTGATATATGCTTGGACTATGTGCACTTTGAATCCCTTGTATTCTGCTCATAAGATTGATTACCATATGTTATATGTTTACTTTCTCCTTTATATTAACCTTTAATAAACAAATATTAAACAAAAAAACTGTAAATACTGCAGCTGCCTGCCTATGGTATTAAAAGGATCAGAACAGCAGCAATTGACTTCAGGTAGCTTTAGGTGCACACTGTGCAGAGGACACAGTACACTAGCTGCAAATACTGCAGCTGCCTGCCTGTAGTACTAATAGTGGTACTAATGTATTAAAGGATTAGAACACCAGAAATTGTCTTCAGGTAGCTTTAGGTGCACACTGTGCAGAGAACACAGTACACTAACTGTAAATACTGCAGCTGCCTGCCTGTGGTACTAATAGTATCAGAAGAACACCAGCAATTGTCTTCAGGTATCTTTACGTGCACACTGTGCAGAGGACACAGTACACAAACTGTAAATACTGCAGCTACCTTCCTGTGGTATTAATAGGATCAGAACACCAGCAATTGTCTTCAGGTAATTTTAGGTGCACACTGTGCAGAGGACACAGTACACTAACTGTAAATACTGCAGCTGCCTGCCTGTGGTACTAATAGGATCAGAAGAACACCAGCAATTGTCTTCAGGTAGCTTTAGGTGCACACGGTGCAAAGGACACAGTACACTAACTGTAAATACTGCAGCTGCCTGCCTGTGGTACTAATAGGATCAGAAGAACACCAGCAATTGTCTTCAGGTAGCTTTAGGTGCACACGGTGCAAAGGACACAGTACACTAACTGTAAATACTGCAGCTGCCTGCCTGTGGTACTAATAGGATCAGAAGAACACCAGCAATTATCTTCAGGTAGCTTTAGGTAAGCACTGTGCAGGGGACACAGTACACTAACTGTAAATACTACAGCTGCCTGCCTGTGGTACTAATAGGATCAGAAGTTCACCAGCAATTGTCTTCAGGTAGCTTTAGGTGCGCTCTCTGCAGAGGACACAGTACACTAACTGTAAATACTACAGCTGTCTGCCTGTGGTATTAATAGGATCAGAACAACAGAAATTGTCTTCAGGTAGTTTTAGGTGCACACTGTGCAGAGGACACAGTACACTAACTGTAAACACTGCAGCTGCCTGCCTGTGGTATTAATAGGATCAGAACAACAGCAATTGTTTTCAGGTAACTTTAGGTGCACACTGTGCAGAGGACACAGTACACTAACTGTAAATACGGCAGCTGCTTGCCTGTGGTACTAATAGGATCAGAAGAACACCAGCAATTGTCTTCAGGTAGCTTTAGGTGCACTCTGTGCAGAGGACACAGTACACTAACTGTAAATACTACAGCTGTCTGCCTGTGGTATTAATAGGATCAGAACAACAGCAATTGTCTTCAGGTAGCTTTAGGTGCACACTGTGCAGAGGACACAGTACACTGACTGTAAATACTGCAGCTGCCTGCCTGTGGTACTAATAGGATCAGAAGAACACCAGCAATTGTCTTTAGGTAGCTTTAGGTGCACATTGTGTAGAGGACACAGTACACTAACTGTAAACACTGCAGCTGCCTGCCTGTGGTATTAATAGGTTCAGAACAACAGCAATTCTTTTAAGGTAACTTTAGGTGCACACGGTGCAGAGGACACAGTACACTAACTGTAAATACTGCAACTGCCTGCCTGTGGAACTAATAGAATCAGAAAAACACCTGCAATTGTCTTCAGGTAGCTTTAGGTGGACATTTTGCATAGGACACGTTAAACAAACTGTAAATACTGCAGCTGCCTGCCTCTGGTAATATTACAATCAGAACAACAGCAATGGTCCTCAGGTAGCTTTAGGTGTTCACTGTGCAGAGGACACAGTACACAAACTTGTAAATACTGCAGCTGCCTGCCTGTGGTACTAATAGGAAGAGAAGAACACCAGCAATTTTCTTCAGGTAGCTTTAGGTGCAAACTGTGCAGAGGACACATTACATTAACTGTAAATACTGCAGCTGCCTGCCTGTGGTATTAATAGGACCAGAAAAGCAGTAATTGTCTTCAGGTAGCTTTAGGTGAACACTGTGCAGAGGACACAGTACACTAACTGTAAATACTGCAACTGCCTGCCTGTGGTACTAATAGGATCAGAAGAACACCAGCAATTGTCTTCAGGTAGCTTTAGGTGCACACTGTGCAGAGGACACAGAACACAAACTGTAAATACTGCAGCTGCCTGCCTGTGGTATTATTAGATCAGAACAACAGCAATTGTCTTCAGGTAGTCCTTAGGTGCACACTGTGCAGAGGATACAGTACACTAACTGTAAATACTGCAACTGACTGCCTGTGGTACTAATAGGATCAGAAGAACACCAGCAATTGTCTTCAGGTAGTTTTAGGTGCACATTTTGTAGAGGACACAGTATACTAACTACAAATACTGCAGCTGCCTGCCTGTGGTATTAATAGGATCAGAAGAACACCAGCAATTGTCTTCAGGTAGCTTTAGGTGCACATTGTGCATAGGACACATTACACAAACTGTAAATACTGCAGCTGCCTGCCTGTGGTATTATTAGATCAGAACAACAGCAATTGTCTTCAGGTAGTCCTTAGGTGCACACTGTGCAGAGGATACAGTACACTAACTGTAAATACTGCAACTGACTGCCTGTGGTACTAATAGGATCAGAAGAACACCAGCAATTGTCTTCAGGTAGTTTTAGGTGCACATTTTGTAGAGGACACAGTATACTAACTACAAATACTGCAGCTGCCTGCCTGTGGTATTAATAGGATCAGAAGAACACCAGCAATTGTCTTCAGGTAGCTTTAGGTGCTCACTGTGCAGAGGACACAGTACACTAACTTGTAAATACTGCAGCTGCCTGCCTGTAGTACTAATAGGAAGAGAAGAACACTTGCAATTTTCTTCAGGTAGCTTTAGGTGCACATTGTGTAGAGGACTCAGTATACTAACTGTAAATACTGCAGCTGCCTGCCTGTGGTATTACTAGGATAAGAAGAACACCAGCAATTGTCTTCAGGTAGCTTTAGGTGCACATTGTGCAAAGGACACAGTACACTAACTGTAAATACTGCAGCTGCCTGCCTGTGGTATTAATACGATCAGAACAACAGCAAATGTCTTCAGGTAGCTTTAGGTGCACACTGTGCAGAGGACACAGTACACTAACTGTAAACAGTGAAGCTGCCTGCCTGTGGTATTAATAGGATCAGAACAACAGCAACTGTTTTCAGGTAATTTTAGGTGCACACTGTTCAGAGGACACAGTACACTGACTGTAAATACTGCAGCTGCCTGCCTGTGGTACAAATAGGATCAGAAGAACACCAGCAATTGTCTTTAGGTAGCTTTAGGTGCACATTGTGTAGAGGACACAGTACACTAACTGTAAACACTGCAGCTGCCTGCCTGTGGTATTAATAGGTTCAGAACAACAGCAATTGTTTTAGTTAACTTTAGGTGCACACTGTGCAGAGGACACAGTACACTAACTGTAAATACTGCAGCTGCCTGCCTGTGGTATTAATACGATCAGATCAACAGCAAATGTCTTCAGGTAGCTTTAGGTGCACACTGTGCAGAGGACACAGTACACTAACTGTAAACAGTGAAGCTGCCTGCCTGTGGTATTAATAGGATCAGAACAACAGCAACTGTTTTCAGGTAACTTTAGGTGCACACTGTGCAGAGGACACAGTACTCTGACTGTAAATACTGCAGCTGCCTGCCTGTAGTACAAATAGGATCAGAAGAACACCAGCAATTGTCTTTAGGTAGCTTTAGGTGCACATTGTGTAGAGGACACAGTACACTAACTGTAACCACTGCAGCTGCCTGCCTGTGGTATTAATAGGTTCAGAACAACAGCAATTGTTTTAGTTAACTTTAGGTGCACACTGTGCAGAGGACACAGTACACTAACTGTAAATACTGCAGCTTCCTGCCTGTGGTACTAATAGGATCAGAAGAACACCAGCAATTGTCTTCAGGTAGCTTTAGGTGCACACTGTGCAGAGGACACAGAACACAAACTGTAAATACTGCAGCTACCTGCCTGTGGTATTATTGGATCAGAACAACAGCAATTGTCTTCAGGTAGTCGTTAGGTGCACACTGTGCAGAGGACACAGTACACTAACTGTAAATACTGCAGCTGCCTGCCTGTGGTACTAATAGGATCAGAAGAAAACCAGCAATTGTCTTCAGGTAGCTTTAGGTGCACATTGTGTAGAGGACACAGTATACTAACTATAAATACTGCAGCTGCCTGTCTGTGGTATTAATAGGAACAGAAGAACATTAGCAATTGTCTTCAGGTAGCTTTAGGTGCACATTGTGCATAGGACACGTTACACAAACTATAAATTCTGCAGCTGCCTGCCTGTGGTAATATTACAATCAGAACAACAGCAATTGTCTTCAGGTAGCTTTAGGTGCTCACTGTGCAGAGGACACAGTACACTAACTTGTAAATACTGCAGTTGCCTGTCTGTGGTATTAATAGGAAGAGAAGAACACCAGCAATTTTCTTCAGGTAGCTTTAGGTGCACATTCTGTAGAGGACACAGTATAATATCTGTAAATACTGCAGCTGCCTGCCTGTGGTATTAATAGGATCAGAAGAACATCAGCAATTGTCTTCAGGTAGCTTTAGGTGCACATTGTGCATAGCACACGTTACACAAACTGTAAATACTGCAGCTACCTGGCTGTGGTAATATTACAATCAGAACAACAGCAATTGTCTTCAGGTAGCTTTAGGTGCTCACTGTGCAGAGGACACAGTACACTAACTTGTAAATACTGCAGCTGCCTGCCTGTGGTACTAATAGGAAGAGAAGAACACCAGCAATTTTCTTCAGGTAGCTTTAGGTGCACATTGTGTAGAGGACACAGTATACTAACTGTTAATACTGCAGCTGCCTGCCTGTGGTATTAATAGGATCAGAAGAACACCAGCAATTGTCTTCAGGTAGCTTTAGATGCACATTGTGCAAAGAACACAGTACACTAACTGTAAATACTGCAGCTGCCTGCCTGTGGTATTAATACGATCAGAACAACAGCAAATGTCTTCAGGTAGCTTTAGGTTCACACTGTGTAGAGGACACAGAAAACTAACTGTACATACTGCAGCTGCCTGCCTGTGGTATTAATAGGACCAGAAAAACAGTAATTGTCTTCAGGTAGCTTTAGGTGCACACTGTGCAGAGGACACAGTACACTAACTGTAAATACTGCAGCTGCCTGCCTGTGGTACTAATAGGATCAGAAGAACACCAGCAATTGTCTTCAGGTAGCTTTAGGTGCACATTGTGTAGAGGACACAGTATACTAATTGTAAATACTGCAGCTGTCTGCTTGTGGTATTAACAGGATCAGAACAACAGCAATTGTCTTCAGGTAGCTTTAGGTGCACACTGTGCAGAGGACACAGTACACTAACTGTAAATACTGCAGCTGCCTGCCTGTGGTATTAAAAGGATCAGAACACTGACAATTGTCTTCAGGTAGCTTTAGGTGCACAGTGTGCAGAGGACACAGTACACTAACTGTAAATACTGCAGCTGCCTGCCTGTGGTATTAATAGGATCAGAACAACAGCAATTATCTTCAGGTCGCTTTAGGTGCACACTGTGCAGAGGACACAGTACACTAACTTGTATATACTGCAGCTGCCTGCCTGTGGTACTAATAGGATCAGAAGAACACCAGCAATTGTCTTCAGGTAGCTTTAGGTGCACAATGTGCAGAGGACACAGTACACTAACTGTAAATACTGCAGCTGCCTGCCTGTGGTATTAATAGGATCAGAACAACAGCAATTGTCTTCAGGTAGATTTGGGTGCACACTGTGCAGAGGACACAGTACACTAACTACAAATACTGCAGCTGCCTGCCTGTGGTACTAATAGGATAATAAGAACACCAGCAATAGTCTTCGGGTAGCTTTAGGTGCACATTGTGTAGAGGACACAGTACACTAACTGTAAATACTGCAGCTGCCTGCCCGTGGTATTAATAGGATCAGAACACCAGCAATTGTCTTCAGGTAGCTTTAGGTGCACACTGTGCAGAGGACACAGTACACTAACTGTAAATACTACAGCTGCCTGCCTGTGGTATTAAAAGAATCAGAAGAACACCAGCAATTATCTTCAGGTCGCTTTAGGTGCACATTGTGCAGAGGATACAGTACACTAACTGTAAATACTGCAGCTGCCTGCCTGTGGTGTTAATAGGATCAGAACAACAGCAATTGTCTTCAAGTAGCTTTAGGTGCACACTGTCCAGAGGACACAGTGCACTAACTGTAAATACTGCAGCTGCCTGCCTTTGATATTAATAGGATCAGAACAACAGCAATTGTCTTCAGGTAGCTTTAGGTGCACACTGTGCAGAGGACACGGTACACTAACTTTTAAATACTACAGCTGCCTGTCTGTTGTACTAATAGGATCAGAAGAACACCAGCAATTGTCTTCACCTAGCTATAGGTGCAAACTATGTAGAAGACACAGTACAATAACTGTAAATACTGCAGTTGTTTTGCCTGTGGTACTAGTAGAATCAGAGGAACACCAGCTATTGTCTTCAGGTAGCTTTAGGTGCACACTGTGCAGAGGACACAGTACACTAACTGCAAATACTGCAGCTGCCTGCCTGTGGTATTATTACAATCAGAACAACAGCAATTGTCTTCAGGTAGCTTTAGGTGCACACTGTGCAGAGGACACAGTACACTAACTTGTAAATACTGCAGCTGCCTGCCTGTGGTACTAATAGGATCAGAAGAACACCAGCAATTGTCTTCAGGTAGCCTTAGGTGCACACGGTGCAAAGGACACAGTACACTAACTGTAAATACTGCAGCTGCCTGCCTGTGGCATTAATCGGATCAGAACAACAGCAATTGTCTTCAGGTAGCTTTGGGTGCACACTGTGCAGAGGACACAGTACACTAACTATAAATACTGCAGCTGCCTGCCTGTGGTACTAATAGGATAAGAAGAACACCAGCAATTGTCTTCAGGTAGCTTTAGGTGCGCACTGTGCAAAGGACACAATACACTAACTGTAAATACTGCAGCTGCCTGCCTGTGGTATTATTAGGATCAGAAGAACACCAGCAATTATTTTCATGTAACTTTAGGTGCACATTGTGCAGAGGACACAGTATACTAACTGTAAATACTGCAGCTGCCTGCCTGTGGTACTAATAGGATCAGAAGAACACCAGCAATTGTCTTTAGGTAGCTTTAGGTGCACACTGTGCAGAGGACACAGTACACTAACCGTAAATACTGCAGCTGCCTGCCTGTGGTATTAATAGGATCAGAAGAACACCAGCAATTGTTCTCAGGTAGCTTTAGGTGCACACTGTGCAGAGGACACAGTACACTAACTTGTAAATACTGCAGCTGCCTGCCTGTGGTACTAATAGGATCAGAAGAACACCAGCAATTGTCTTCAGGTAGCCTTAGGTGCACACGGTGCAATTGACACAGTACACTAACTGTAAATATTGCAGCTGCCTGCGTGTGGCATTAATAGGATCAGAACAACAGCAATTGTCTTAAGGTAGCTTTAGGTGCACACTGCGCAGAGGACACAGTACACTAACTTTTAAATACTGCAGCTGCCTGTTGTACTAATAGGATCAGAAGAACAGCAATTGTCTTCAGGTAGCGTTAGGTGCACACTGTGCAGAGGACACAGTACACTAACATGTAAATACTGCAGCTACCTGTGGTACTAATAGGATCAGAAGAATGCCAGCAATTGTCTTCAGGTAGCCTTAGGTGCACACGGTGCAAAGGACACAGTACACTAACTGTAAATACTGCAACTGCCTGCCCGTGGTATTATTAGGATCAAAACAATAGCAATTGTCTTCAGGTAGCTTTAGGTGCACATTGTGCAGAGGACACAGTACACTAACTGCAAATACTGCAGCTGCTTGCCTGTGGTACTAATAGGATCAGAACACCAGCAATTGTCTTCAGGTAGCTTAAGGTGCACACTGTGCAGAGGACACAGTACACTAACTGTAAATTCTGCAGCTGCCTGCCTGTGGTACTAATAGGATCAGAAGAACACCAGCAATTGTCTTTAGGTAGCTTTAGGTGCGCTCTGTGCAGAGGACACAATATACTAACTGTAAATACTTCAGCTGTCTGCCTGTGGTATTAACAGGATCAGAACAACAGCAATTGTCTTCAGGTAGCTTTAGGTGCACATTGTGTAGAGGACACAGTATACTAACTGTAAATACTGGAGCTGCATGCCTGTGGTACTAATAGGATCAGAAGAACACCAGCAATTGTCTTTAGGTAGCTTTAGGTGCACACTGTGCAGAGGACACAGTACACTAACCGTAAATACTGCAGCTGCCTGCCTGTGGTACTAATAGGATCAGAAGAACACCAGCAATTGTCTTCAGGGAGCTTTAGGTGCACATTGTGTAGAGGACACAGTACACTAACTGTAAACACTGCAGCTGCCTGCCAGTGGTATTAATAGGATCAGAACAACAGCAATTGTTTTTAGGTAACTTTAGGTGCACAATGTGCAGAGGACAAAGTACACCAACTGTAAATACTGCAGATACCTGCCTGTGGCACTAATAAGATCAGAAGGACACCAGCAATTGTCTTCAGGTAGCTTTAGGTGCACACAGTGCAAATGACACAGTAAACTAACTGTAAATACTGCAGCTGCCTGCCTGTGGTATTAATAGGTTCAGAACAACAGCAATTGTCTTCAGGTAGCTTTATGTGCACACTGTGGAGAGGACACAGTACACTAACTGTAAATACTGCACTTGCCTTCTGTGGTACTAATAGGAACAGAAGAACACCAGCAATTGTTTTCAGGTAGCTTTAGGTGCACACTGTGCAGAGGACATAGTACACTAACTGTAAATACTGCAGCTGCCTGCCTGTGGTATTAATAGGATCAGAACAACAGCAATTGTCTTCAGGTAGCTTTAGTTGCACACTGTGCAGAGGACACAGTACACTAACTGTAAATAAAGCAGCTGCCTGCCTGTGGTACTAATAGGACCAGAAGAACACCAGCAATTGTCTTCAGGTAGCTTTAGGTGCACATTGTGTAGAGGACACAGTATACTAACTGTAAATACTGCAGCTGCCTGCCTGTGGTACTAATAGGATCAGAAGAACACCAGTAATTGTCTTCGGGTAGCTTTAGGTGCACACTGTACAGAGGACACAGTACAATAGCTTTAAATACTGCAGCTGCCTGCTTGTGGTACTAATAGGATCAGAAGAACACTAGCAATTGTCTTCAGGTAGCTTCAGGTGCACACTGTGCAGAGGACTCCTTACACTAACTTGTAAATACTGCAGCTGCCTGCCTGTGGTGCTAATAGGATCAGAAGAACACCAGCAATTGTCTTAAGGTAGCCTTAGGTGCACACGGTGCAAAGGACACAGTACACTAACTGTAAATACTGCAGTTGCCTGCCTGTGGTATTAATAGGATCATAACAACAGCAATTGTCTTCAGGAAGCTTTAGGTGCACATTGTGCAGAGGACATAGTACACTATCTGCAAATACTGCAGCTGCCTGCCTGTGGTATTAAGAGGATCAGAACAACAGCAATTGTCTTCAGGTAGCTTTAGGTGCACACTGTGCAGAGGACACAGTACATTAACTGTAAATACTACAGCTGCCTGCCTGTGGTATTAATAGGATCAGAAGAACACCAGCAATTGTCTTCAGGTAGCCTTAGGTGCACATGGTGCAAAGGACACAGTACACTAACTGTAAATACTGCAGCTGCCTGCCTGTGGCATTAATAGGATCAGAACAACAGCAATTGTCTCCAGGTAGCTTAAGGTGCACACTGTGCAGAGGACACAGTACACTAACTGTAAATTCTGCAGCTGCCTGCCTGTGGTACTAATAGGATCAGAAGAACACCAGCAATTGTCTTAAGGTAGCTTTAGGTGCGCTCTGTGCAGAGGACACAATATACTAACTGTAAATACTTCAGCTGTCTGCCTGTGGTATTAACAGGATCAGAACAACAGCAATTGTCTTCAGGTAGCTTTAGGTGCACATTGTGTAGAGGACACAGTATACTAACTGTAAATACTGGAGCTGCATGCCTGTGGTACTAATAGGATCAGAAGAACACCAGCAATTGTCTTTAGGTAGCTTTAGGTGCACACTGTGCAGAGGACACAGTACACTAACCGTAAATACTGCAGCTGCCTGCCTGTGGTACTAATAGGATCAGAAGAACACCAGCAATTGTCTTCAGGTAGCTTTAGGTGCACATTGTGTAGAGGACACAGTACACTAACTGTAAACACTGCAGCTGCCTGCCAGTGGTATTAATAGGATCAGAACAACAGCAATTGTTTTTAGGTAACTTTAGGTGCACAATGTGCAGAGGACACAGTACACCAACTGTAAATACTGCAGATACCTGCCTGTGGCACTAATAGGATCAGAAGGACACCAGCAATTGTCTTCAGGTAGCTTTAGGTGCACACAGTGCAAATGACACAGTAAACTAACTGTAAATACTGCAGCTGCCTGTGGTATTAATAGGTTCAGAACAACAGCAATTGTCTTCAGGTAGCTTTATGTGCACACTGTGGAGAGGACACAGTACACTAACTGTAAATACTGCACTTGCCTGCCTGTGGTACTAATAGGAACAGAAGAACACCAGCAATTGTCTTCAGGTAGCTTTAGGTGCGCACTGTGCAGAGGACATAGTACACTAACTGTAAATACTGCAGCTGCTTGCCTGTGGTATTAATAGGATCAGAACAACAGCAATTGTCTTCAGGTAGCTTTAGGTGCACACTGTGCAGAGGACACAGTACACTAACTGTAAATAAAGCAGCTGCCTGCCTGTGGTACTAATAGGATCAGAAGAACACCAGCAATTGTCTTCAGGTAGCTTTAGGTGCACATTGTGTAGAGGACACAGTATACTAACTGTAAATACTGCAGCTGCCTGCCTGTGGTACTAATAGGATCAGAAGAACACCAGTAATTGTCTTCGGGTAGCTTTAGGTGCACACTGTACAGAGGACACAGTACAATAGCTTTAAATACTGCAGCTGCCTGCTTGTGTTACTAATAGGATCAGAAGAACACAAGCAATTGTCTTCAGGTAGCCTTAGGTGCACACGGTGCAAAGGACACAGTACACTAACTGTAAATACTGCAGTTGCCTGCCTGTGGTATTAATAGGATCATAACAACAGCAATTGTCTTCAGGAAGCTTTAGGTGCACATTGTGCAGAGGACATAGTACACTATCTGCAAATACTGCCGCTGCCTGCCTGTGGTATTAAGAGGATCAGAACAACAGCAATTGTCTTCAGGTAGCTTTAGGTGCACACTGTGCAGAGGACACAGTACATTAACTGTGAATACTACAGCTGCCTGCCTGTGGTATTAATAGGATCAGAAGAACACCAGCAATTGTCTTCAGGTAGCCTTAGGTGCACATGGTGCAAAGGACACAGTACACTAACTGTAAATACTGCAGCTGCCTGCCTGTGGCATTAATAGGATCAGAACAACAGCAATTGTCTTCAGGTAGCTTTAGGTGCACACTGTGCAGAGGACACAGTACACTAACTTTTAAATACTGCAGCTGCCTGTCTGTTGTACTAATAGGATCAGAAGAACACCAGCAATTGTCTTCACCTAGCTTTCGGTGCAAACTATGCAGAAGACACAGTACAATAACTGTAATTTCTGCAGCTGCATTGCCTGTGGTACTAGTAGAATCAGAAGAACACCAGCAATTGTCTTCAGGTAGCTTTAGGTGCACACTGTGCAGAGGACACAATACACTAACTGTAAATACTGCAGCTGCCTGCGGTATTAATAGGATCAGAACAACAGCAATTGTCTTTAGGTCGCTTTAGGTGCACAATGTGCAGAGTACACAGTAAACTAACTGTAAATACTGCAGATACCTGCCTGTGGTACTAATAGGATCAGAAGGACACCAGCAATTGTCTTCAGGTAGCTTTAGGTGCACACGGTGCAAATTACACAGTACACTAATTGTAAATACTGCAGCTGCCTGCCTGTGGTATTAATAGGTTCAGAACAACAGCAATTGTCTTCAGGTAGCTTTATGTGCACACTGTGGAAAGGACACAGTACACTAACTGTAAATAAAGCAGCTGCCTGCCTGTGGTACTAATAGGATCAGAAGTACACCAGCAATTGTTTTCAGGTAGCTTTAGGTGCACATTGTGTAGAGGACACAGTATACTAACTGTAAATACTGCAGCTGCCTGCCTGTGGTACTAATAGGATCAGAAGAACACCAGCAATTGTCTTCGGGTAGCTTTAGGTGCACACTGTACAGAGAACACAGTGCACTAACTGTAAATACTGCAGCTGCCTGCCTGTGGTACTAATAGGATCAGAAGAACAACAGCAATTGTCTTCAGCTAGCTTTAGGTGCACACTGTGCAGAGGACACAGTACAATCGCTTTAAATACTGCAGCTGCCTGCCTGTGGTACAAATAGGATCAGAAGAACACCAGCAATTGTTTTCAGGTAGCTTTAGGTGCACATTGTGTAGAGTACACAGTATACTAACTGTAAATACTGCAGCTGCCTGCCTGTGGTACTAATAGGATCAGAAGAACAACAGCAATTGTCTTCAGGTAGCTTCAGGTGCACACTGTGCAGAGGACTCCGTACACTAACTTGTAAATACTGCAGCTGCCTGCCTGTGGTACTAATAGGATCAGAAGAACACCAGCAATTGTCTTCAGGTAGCTTTAGGTGCACACAGTGCAAAGGACACAGTACACTAACTGTAAATACTGCAGCTGCCTGCCTGCGTTATTAATAGGATCAGAACAACAGCAATTGTCTTCAGGAAGCTTTAGGTGCACATTGTGCAGAGGACACAGTACACTAACTGCAAATACTGCAGCTGCCTGCCTGTAGTATTAATAGGATCATAACAACAGCAATTGTCTTCAGGTAGCTTTAGGTGCACACTGTGCAGAGGACACAGTACACTAACTTGTAAATACTGCAGCTACCTGCCTTTGGTACTAATAGGATCAGAAGACCACCAGCAATTGTCTTCAGGTAGCCTTAGGTGCACACGGTGCAAAAGACACAGTACACTAATGCCCTGTGCACACGGTCGGATTTTCCGACGGAAAATGTGTGATAGGACCTTGTTGTCCGAAATTCCGACCGTGTGTAGGCTCCATCACACATTTTCCATCGGATTTTCCGACACACAAAGTTTGAGAGCAGGATATAAAATTTTCTGACAACAAAATCCGTTGCCAGAAATTCCGATCGTGTGTACACAAATCCGACGGACAAAGTGCCACGCATGCTCAGAATAAATAAATAGATCAAAGTTATTGGCCAATGCCCCGTTTATATTCCCGACGTACGTATTTTACGTCACCGCGTTCAGAATGATCGGATTTTCCGACAACTTTGTGTGACCGTGTGTATGCAAGACAAGTTTGAGACAACATCCGTCTGAAAAAATCCTAGGATTTTGTTGTCGGAATGTCCGAACAAAGTCCGACCGTGTGTACGGGGCATTATTGTAAATACTGCAGCTGCCTGCCTGTGGTACTAATAGGATCAGAAGAACACCAGCAATTGTCTTCAGGTAGCTTTAGGTTCACACTGTACAGAGGACACAGTGCACTAACTGTAAATACTGCAGCTGCCTGCCTGTGGTACAAATAGGATTAGAAGAACACCAGCGATTGTTTTCAGGTAGCTTTAGGTGCACACTGTGCAGAGGACACAGTACACTAACTGTAAATACTGCAGCTGCCTGCCTGTGGTATTAATAGGAAAAAAGGAGATGCAGCTCACAAACACTCTTGCTCTAGAATGACACCGCCCTATTAAGAACTGGTTCCAGGTGCTGGCTTTGCTGGTTTGCAGTGAGGTAGAAAGAAATCCTGGATAGCCGCACTCTGGGATAAGGACATCTTTATTTCAATAAAATCCAAACATACAGTCAATTGCAGAGACGTACAGGGTGGTAGACTGCTAACGGGTTTCAAATCATTTGGATGCTTATTCGTAGCTAGAGAGGGATAGTAGTAGTGTGGTATAAATAGAAAAGTGAAAAAGTAAAAGAGGGGGGGTGGGGTATGCATGCCAGTAAAACAACCAATCACCGTGCTGCATAGCAAACCCACCCTCTCAGTGTGATTAAAACAATACTGATCCCATTAAAAATCTACACCTGCTAAAAGAGGAGAGAAAACATCCATGGTTAACCTAACCAAAATGCATAATGAATAATATAAGTAGATAAAACTGTCATGCCAATAAAAATCAGCACGTACTCATAAAAATAACTGAAAAAAAAAAAAGAGAAAAGAAAAAAGGTATGTATTGGATGCTAAAAACCTTCCATAGCAGGTGAAGCCACAACAATGGAACAAACTTGGGCAGTTGGGAGTGCTAAAAAGGTGTCAAAGTACTCTCACAACCCTAAAACAGCAAATGTGCATAAGCAGTTTAAATGAAATATACACACATTTTCATGAGATCAAAGTACAAGCATATTAGACATGAGATCAGCGTGTATATACATTAAACATGAAATTTAGAGATATATGCACATTACTCCTCCAACTCCTCCAATCATTCTTAACCACTTGTATATTATAGACGAGAGAGTTGACAAAAATATATGCAGTGAAAAATATATACATAGATCTGAAAAAGGGGTCGGTCCAACTACCCGAAAGAGTGGTTACAAATGTGTCAAAAGTATCAAACATGTAGCATCGCATCCAAAGCACTGGTGTCAGATAAGTCTTTACTTTCTGAAAAGAAAAAACAGTAAAAAACAAACAGAAGCATGAAAATGGATAAGACACCAGATGAACCACAAAAAAGTATAGATAAATATCCATTGTTGTTGATATTAAACTCCCATGACAATATCATGTTAGCTGTGCGGTCAATAATGAAAAGGTGTATGATCAACCACATAGGAAACATAGAAAAACCCAACAAAGGAACCAAAACAAAGAACCGAATGAACTATTAAATTAATGCAGTTTCCACATAGATCAACATGCTGGCAGACTATGCTACAACAGCAAATGTATAGAGACCATAAGTCTCACTCCATGTGCTGAAATAGGTTGAGTTGAATAATAACACGAAAGAGAGTAACCTCAAACGCACACAGATATAGTAGGGTGGCTATAGAATCTGCATCAAACAAAGCCCAGACCTGCATCCAAAAGAAAAATTAAGAATTATTAAGGCGGCCTTGCTACATAGTACCATGCGATTGGAAATTCCCAAAGTCTCACTTCTCGTGCTGCAAAACACCATGGCTCACTATAAGAATACCATAAATCTAGAGTGGAATTGGCAAAAATAATAAAGCCAAAAGGCAAAAAGAATAAAATGGTCTATAACAAACCTAACAGCATTGAGCCATGTATTCGGAGACTTGAGAGAGTCTCACTTGAAGTGCTGCAGCATCTCACAGTTGACTGTCAAAAAATTATGTCAATGGGACTATAGCTTATCCACTTCAGCCCCGGAAGGTTTTACCCCCTTCCTGACCAGAGCACTTTTTACAATTCGGCACTGCGTCGCTTTAACTGCTAATTGCGCGGTCATGCAATGCTGTACCCAAACGAAATTTGCGTCCTTTTCTTCCCACAAATAGAGCTTTCTTTTGATAGTATTTGATCACCTCTGCCGTTTTTATTTTTTGCGCTATACACGGAAAAAGACCGAAAATTTTGAAAAAAAATGATATTTTCTACTTTTTGTTCTAAAAAAAATCCAATAAACTCAATTTTAGTCATACATTTAGGCCAAAATGTATTCGGCCACATGTCTTTGGTAAAAAAAATGTCAATAAGTGTATATTTATTGGTTTGCGCAAAAGTTATAGCGTCTACAAACTAGGGTACATTTTCTGGAATTTACACAGCCTTTAATTTATGACTGCCTATGTCGTTTCTTGAGGTGCTAAAATGGCAGGGCAGTACAAAACCCCCACAAATGACCCCATTTTGGAAAGTAGACACCCCAAGGAATTTGCTGAGAGGCATGTTGAGCCCATTGAATATTCATTTTTTTTGTCCCAAGTGATTGAACAATGACAAAAAAAAAAAAAAAAAAAAAAAAATTACAAAAAGTTGTCACTAAATGATATATTGCTCACACAGGCCATGGGCATATGTGGAATTGCACCCCAAAATACATTTAGCTGCTTCTCCTGAGTATGGGGATACCACATGTGTGGGACTTTTTGGGAGCCTAGCCGCGTACGGGGCCCCGAAAACCAATCACTGCCTTCAGGATTTCTAAGGGCGTACATTTTTGATTTTACTCCTCACTACCTATCACAGTTTTGAAGGCCATAAAATGCCCAGATGACATAAAACCCCCCCAAATGACCCCATTTTGGAAAGTAGACACCCCAAGCTATTTGCTTTGAGGCATGTTGAGTCCATGGAATATTTTATATTTTGACACAAGTTGCGGGAAAGTGACAAATTTTTTTTTTTTTTTTTTTTTTTTGCACAAAGTTGTCACTAAATGATATATTGCTCACACAGGCCATGGGCATATGTGGAATTGCACCCCAAAATACATTTAGCTGCTTCTCCTGAGTATGGGGATACCACATGTGTGGGACTTTTTGGGAGCCTAGCCGCGTACGGGGCCCCGAAAACCAATCACTGCCTTCAGGATTTCTAAGGGCGTACATTTTTAATTTTACTCCTCACTGCCTATCACAGTTTCAGAGGCCGTGGAATGCCCAGGTGGCACAAACCCCCCCCAAATGACCCCATTTTGGAAAGTAGACACCCCAAGCTATTTGCTGAGAGGCATGGTGAGTATTTTGCAGCTCTCATTTGTTTTTGAAAATAAAGAAAGATGAGAAAAAACATTTTTTTTTTCTTTTTTCAATTTTCAAAACTTTGTGACAAAAAGTGAGGTCTGCAAAATACTCACTATACCTCTCATCAAATAGCTTGGGGTGTCTACTTTCCAAAATGGGGTAATTTGGGGTTTTTTTTTGCCACCTGGGCATTCCATGGCCTCCGAAACTGTGATAGGCAGTGAAGAGTGAAATCAAAAATTTACGGCCTTAGAAAGCCTGAAGGCGGTGCTTGGTTTTCGGGGTCCCGTACGCGGCTAGGCTCCCAAAAAGTCTCACACATGTGGTATCCCCGTACTCAGGAGAAGCAGCAGAATGTATTTTGGGGTGTAATTTCACATATTCCCATGGCATGTTTGAGCAATATATCATTTAGTGACAACTTTGCGCAAAAAAAAATAAAAAAAATAAAAAATTGTCTCTTTCCCGCAACTTGTGTCACAATATAAATTATTCCATGGACTCAACATGACTCTCAGCAAATAGCTTGGGGTGTCTACTTTCCAAAATGGGGTCATTTGGGGGGGTTTTGAACTGTCCTGGCATTTTATGCACAACATCTAGAAGCTTATGTCACACATCACCCACACTTCTAACCACTTGAAGACAAAGCCCTTTCTGACACTTATTGTTTACATAAAAAAATAATTTTTTTTGCAAGAAAATTACTTTGAACCCCCAAACATTATATATATTTTTTAAAGCAAATGCCCTACAGATTAAAATGGTGGGTGTTTCATTTTTTTTTTTCACACAGTATTTGCGCAGCGATTTTTCAAACGCATTTTTTGGGGAAAAAACACACTTTTTTACATTTTAATGCACTAAAACACACTATATTGCCCAAATGTTTGATGGAATAAAAAAGATGATCTTAGGCCGAGTACATGGATACCAAACATGACATGCTTTAAAATTGCGCACAAACGTGCAGTGGCGACAAACTAAATACATTTTTAAAAGCCTTTAAAAGCCTTTACAGGTTACCACTTTAGATTTACAGAGGAGGTCTACTGCTAAAAATACTGCCCTCGATCTGACCTTCGCGGCGATACCTCACATGCATGGTGCAATTGCTGTTTACATTTGACGCCAGACCGACGCTTGCGTTCGCCTTAGCGCGAGAGCAGGGGGGACAGGGGTGCTTTTTTTTTTTTTTTTTTTTCTTTCTTTATTATTATTATTTTTTTATCTTATTTTTAAACTGTTCCTTTCATTTTTTTTTTTTTTAATCATTTTTATTGTTATCTCAGGGAATGTAAATATCCCCTATCATAGCAATAGGTAGTGACAGGTACTCTTTTTTGCAAAAATTGGGGTCTATTAGACCCTAGATTTCTCCTCTGCCCTCAAAGCATCTGACCACACCAAGATCGGTGTGATAAAATGCTTTCCCAATTTCCCAATGGCGCTGTTTACATCCGGCGAAATCTAAGTCATAAAATGCTCGTAGCTTCCGGTTTCTTAGGCCATAGAGATGTTTGGAGCCACTCTGGTCTCTGATCAGCTCTATGGTCAGCTGGCTGAATCACCGGCTGCATTTTCAGGTTCCCTGTTGAGACAGGAGAGCCAGAGAAAAACACGGAAGACGTTGGGGGGGGGGAGGGGCATTCCCTCCCACTGCTTGTAAAAGCAGTCTAGAGGCTAATTAGCCGCTAGGATTGCTTTTACATGAAAGCCGACCGCTGGCTGAAAAGAATGATACCAAGATGATACCTAAACCTGCAGGCATCATTCTGGTATAACCACTCAAAGTCGTGAATGGCGTACCTGAAGACAAAAAAATGGTTAACAATAAAGCACAGTAAACGGTAAGGTATAAAAAATTGCATACCTGAAAAGCAAACATGATAAAACATAATAACAATAAAACATTGCAGAATAGAATACAGTAAAAAAGAACAGAACAATAGAGAGAGAGAATAGAGAGAGAGAGAACAATAAAACGACAACTATTTTTTTTTTTATTTTATATTTTTGTATGTGTTTTTTTTTTTTTTTTTTTTTACACTTTTTTTTGTAACTAACTTTTATAACTGTAACCGGTTCCAGGTTCGGGTCTCTCAAAATGCGATGGCATCTTGGGAGACCCTGTGAAAGTGTGCCTAGTCTGTGCAATGCTGTACCCTACGCTAATACTCAACTAGTGAATGGTAGTGTTCAAAACATTCACCAATGCAAAGACCAGGATTGTCAGGACAGGAGGGACAATAATAGCGGGTGTCACGCCTATATCCGCGCTTGCTGCAGACACGACATCTTTTTTGGGGGGGTTCGTTGGGTAGGGGTACTCGGGAGGACATAAAGAAAATGCCTCTCATGCAGCCGACTGCATTTGGTTGGGGATGTGAATGGGGGAAGTACGGGCGCTGCAGAAGTGGTGGGTTCCCAATTAGGATTGGCGAATGCAGCAGGAAGGGCACTATGGGCACGACGGGCCTGTGTTTGTCTTCTTGGTGGCAGTGGGACACTACTTGTGCTTGCCACCTCACCAGCTTGAACTGCACTTATGGGACTCGCCACGTCACCAAGTGTTACTGCAGTGCTGGTTTGACTACGACCGGGGTGTACTAGGCCGCTGGTGCTTGCCAGTTCCCCAAAACGCTACCAAAAAAACTGTTAGCGATCGCAGGGATCAGGCCTGACTCTGCGAACGCTGCAGTTATGCGTTTAGTGTTTTGTAAGTGTCAGTGATCGATCGATACTGCACTTGGGTGGGCTGGGCTGGGCCGGGTGGAGGGGCAAAACGCAGGTGCTAGCAGGTATCTGGGCTGATCCCGCTAACACTGCGTTTGTGGGAACCCTAAACTGCTGGGGACGCTAGTATAGATCTGATCGGATCAGATATTGATCCGATCAGATACTATACCACTAAGGGAGGCGTATGCTGCGTGCGTGGGTGTTAGCGCTACTGGCGCTAACCTGACGCTGCCTGGGGCTGGTGCTTGGCAGTTCACCAAAACGCTACCAGAAAAACTGTTAGCGATCGCAGGAATCAGGCCTGACTCTGCGAACGCTGCAGTTATGCGTTTAGTGTTTTGTAAGTGTCAGTGATCGATCGATACTGCACTTGGGTGGGCTGGGCCGGGCGGAGGGGCAAAACGCAGGTGCTAGCGGGTATCTGGGCTGATCCCGCTAACACTGCGTTTGTGGGAACCCTAAACTGCTGGGGACGCTAGTATAGATCTGATCAGATCAGATATTGATCCGATCAGATACTATACCACTAAGGGAGGCGTATGCTGCGTGCGTGGGTGTTAGCAGTACTGGCGCTAATCTGACGCTGCCTGGGACTGGTGCTTGCCAGTTCACCAAAACGCTACCAAAAAAACTGTTAGCGATCGCAGGGATCAGGCCTGACTCTGCGAATGCTGCAGTTATGCGTTTAGTGTTTTGTAAGTGACAGTGATCGATCGATACTGCACTTGGGTGGGCCGGGCAGAGGGGCAAAACGCAGGTGCTAGCGGGTATCTGGGCTGATCCCGCTAACACTGCGTTTTCGGGAACCCTAAACTGCTGGGGACGCTAGTATAGATCTGATTGGATCAGATATTGATCCGTTCAGATACTATACCACTAAGGGAGGCGTATGCTGCGTGCGTGGGTGTTAGCGGTACTGGCG
The DNA here is from genome assembly GCF_042186555.1 of Aquarana catesbeiana. Taxonomy (NCBI): domain Eukaryota; kingdom Metazoa; phylum Chordata; class Amphibia; order Anura; family Ranidae; genus Aquarana; species Aquarana catesbeiana. Next base: position 119,304,464 of record NC_133330.1, read on the forward strand.
CTAATCTGACGCTGCCTGGGGCGACGCATATCACCGCCGGGCGACCGGGGGGCTAAACCTTTATTCGGTAATAAACGGCGGGTGCCCTGACACTATAAAAAATAAACGAACTAACCAGCGTCACCCGTAGCACTTATACGGTGATCAGTGGTGAAAGGGTTAACTAGGGGGCAATCAAGGGGTTAAAACATTTATTAGATAGTATATGGGGGTCCCTGTCGCTATAAAACGCTGACGGCGAACCTATATATTTACCTCCCTAACTAGCGTCACCAGCGACACTAATACAGCGATCAGAAAAATGATCGCTTAGTGACACTGGTGACGGGGGGTGATCAAGGGGTTAAAACTTTATTAGGGGGGGTTAGGGGGGTATCCTAGACCTAAAGGGGGGTAATACTACCTGCCCTAACACTGTAACTGTCACAAACTGACACTATGCAGTAATCAGAAAAAAAAAAAAAAAAAAAAAAAAAAAATACTGCTAATGTCAGTTTGTGACAGGGGGGGGGGTGATTGGGGGGGGATCGGGGGGCGATCGGGGGGGGATCGGGGGTGTAAGGTATGCCTGGCATGTTCTACTGTGTGTGTGTGTGTTGTGTGCACTTACATGTCTTCTCTCCTCGGCGCTGGACGGAAACTGCCGAGCCGAGGAGAGATGACATCACATCCTCTGCCTGTGTGAAACTACACACAGGCAGGGGAGGATTCCTATTGGCTGGGAGCGATCGCGAGGGGGGGGCCACGATCGGATGGTCTCCCCCTCGCCTCCCGACGCTCCCAGTCAGATGCCGACTGCCGATGGCACCGGGGGGGGGTCCGATTGGACCCCCCGCCCGCGGGAGGCAGATCACGTATATATACGTGATTCTGCCTGCCCGTGCCATTTTGCCGACGTATATCTACGTTAGGCGGTCGGCAAGTGGTTATTGTATCTGACTAGATAAAACTAGTTTTTTATATTATATATTATTAAGGCGGCCTTGCTATATAATACCATGCAATTAGAGATTCCCAAAGTCTCACTTCTCGTGCTGCAGGACGCCACGGCTTGCTATTAAAACGCTACAAATCTAGAGTGGGACTGACAAAAATAAAACCAAAAGGCAGAAAGGACAAAAAAGTCCATAACAAGCCTTGCTGTATTATGCCATGCATTTGGAGACTCAAAAAGAGTCTCACTTAAAGAGTCTCACTCAAACTGCGGAAAAAATATATATGGTGCTACTTGCTATGGCATAAGACTGTCTACTTATATTTTTCATTATGCATTTTGGTTAGGTTAACAATGGATGTTTTCTCTCCCCTTTTAGCAGGTGTAGTTTTTTAATGGGATCAGTATTGTTTTAATCACACTGAGAGGGTGGGTTTGCTATGCAGCACGGTGATTGGTTGTATTACTGGCATGCATACCCCACCCCCCCTCTTTTACTTTTTCACTTTTCTATTTATACCACATTACTACTATCCCTCTCTAGCTACGAATAAGCATTAAAATGATGTGAAACATGTTAGCAGTCTACCACCCTGTACGTCTCTGCAATTGACTGTATGCTTGCATTTTATTGAAATAAAGATGTCCTTATCCCAGAGTGTGGCTATCCAGGATTTCTTTCTACCTCACTGTGGTATTAATAGGATCAGAACAACAGCAATTGTCTTCAGGTAGCATTGGGTGCACACTGTGCAGAGGACACAGTACACTAACTGTAAATAATGCAGCTGCCTGCCTGTAGGTACTAATAGGATCAGAAGAACACCAGCGATTGTCTTCAGGTAGCTTTAGGTGCACATTGTGTAGATGACACAGTATACTAACTGTAAATACTGCAGCTGCCTGCCTGTGGTACTAATAGGATCAGAAGAACACCAGAAATTGTCTTCAGGTAGCTTTAAGTGCACACTGTGCAGAGGACACAGTGCACTAACTGTAAATACTGCAGCTGCCTGCCTATGGTATTAATAGGATCAGAAGAACACCAGCAATTATCTTCAGGTAGCTTTAGGTGCACATTGTGCAGAGGACACAGTACACTAACTGTAAATACTGCAGCTGCATGCCTGTGGTATTAATAGGATCAGAACAAAAGCAATTGTCTTCAGATAGCTTTAGGTGCATACTGTGCAGAGGACACAGTACACTAACTGTAAATACTGCAGCTGCCTGCCTGTGGTACTAATAGGATCAGAAGAACACCAGCAATTGTCTTCAGGTAGCTTTAGGTGCACATTGTGTAGAGGACACAGTGCATTAACTGTAAATACTGCAGCTGCCTGCCTGTGGTACAAATAGGATTAGAAGAACACCAGCAATTGTCTTCAGTTAGCTTTAGGTGCACACTGTGCAGAAGACACAGTACACTAACTGTAAATACTGCAGCTGCCTGCCTGTGGTATTAATAGGATCAGAAGAACACCAGCAATTATCTTCAGGTAGCTTTAGGTGCACATTGTGCATACGACACAGTAAACTAACTGTAAATACTGCAGCTGCCTGCCTGTGTTACTAATAGGATCAGAAGAACACCAGCAATTGTCTTCAGGTAGCTTTAGGTACGTACTGTGCAGAGCACACAGTACACTAACTGTAAATACTGCAACTGCCTGCCTGTGGTACTAATAGGATCAGAAGAACACCAGCAATTGTCTTCAGGTAGATTTAGGTGCACATTGTGCAGAGGACATGTTACACAAACTGTAAATACTGCAGCTGCCTGCCTGTGGTATTATTACAATCAGAACAACAGCAATTGTCTTCAGGTAGCTTTAGGTGCACACTGTGCAGAGGACACAGTACACTAACTGCTAATACTGCAGCTGCCTGCCTGTAGTACTAATAGGATCAGAAGAACACCAGCAAATGTCTTCAAGTAGCTTTAGTTGCACACTGTTCAGAGGACACAGTACACTAACTGTAAATACTGCAGTTGCCTGCCTGTGGTACTAATAGGATCAGAAGAACACCAGCATTTGTCTTCAGGTAGCTTTAGGTGCGCACTGTGCTGAGGACACAGTACAATAACTGTAAATAATGCAGCTGCCTGCCTGTGATACTAATGGGATCAGAAGAACACCAGCAATTGTCTTCAGGTAGCTTTAGGTGCACATTGTGTAGAGGACACAGTATACTAACTGTAAATACTGCAACTGCCTGCCTGTGGTATTAATAGGATCAGAAGAACACCAGCAATTGTTTTCAGCTAGCTTTAGGTGCACACTGTAGAGAGGACACAGTGCATTAACTGTATATACTGCAGCTGCCTGCCTGTGGTATTATTACAATCAGAACAACAGCAATTGTCTTCAGGTAGCTTTAGGTGCACACTGTGCAGAGGACACAGTACACTAACTGTAAATAATGCAGCTGCCTGCCTGTGGTATTAATAGGATCAAAACAACAGCAATTGTCTTCAGGTAGCTTTAGGTGCACACTGTGCAGAGGACACAGTACAATAACTGTAAATACTGCAGCTGCCTGCCTGTGGTACTAATAGAATCAGAAGAACACCAGCAATTGTCTTCAGGTAGCTTTAGGTGCACACTGTGCAGAGGACACAGAACACTAATTGTAAATACTGCAGCTACCTGCCTGTGGTACTAATAGGATCAGAAGAACACCAGCAATTGTCTTCAGGTAGCTTTAGGTGCACACGGTGCAAAGGACACAGTACACTAACTGTAAATACTGCATCTGCCTGCCTGTGGTACGAATAGGATCAGAGGAACACCAGCAACTGTCTTCAGGTAGCTTTAGGTGCACATTGTGTAGAGGACACAGTACACTAACTGTAAATACTGCAGCTGCCTGACTGTGGTATTAAAAGGATAAGAACACCAGCAATTGTCTTCAGGTAGCTTTAGGTGCACACTGTGCAGAGGACACAGTACACTAACTGTAAATACTGCAGCTGCCTGTCTTTGGTATTACTAGGATCAGATGAACACCAGCAATTATCTTTAGGTAGCTTTAGGTGCACATTGTGCAGAGGACACAGTACATTAACTGTAAATACTGCAACTGCCTGCCTGTGGTATTAATAGTATCAGAACAACAGCAACTGTCTTCAGGTAGCTTTAGTTGCACACTGTGCAGAGGACACAGTACACTAACTGTAAATACTTCAACTGCCTGCCTGAGGTACTAATAGGATCAGAAGAACACCAGCAATTGTCTTCAGGTGGCTTTAGGTGCCTTCTGTGCAGAGGACACAGTACACTAACTGTAAATACTGCAGTTGCTTGCCTGTGGTACTAATAGGATCAGAAGAACACCAGCAATTGTCTTCTCGTAGCTTTAGGTGCGCACTCTGCAGAGAACACAGTGCACTAACTGTAAATACTGCAGCTGCCTGATGGTGGTATTAATACGATAAGAACACCAGCAATTGTCTTCAGGTAGCTTTAGGTGCACACTGTGCAGAGGACACAGTACACTAACTTTTAAATACTGCAGCTGACTGCCTTTGGTACTAATAGGTTAAGAAGAATACCAGCAATTATCTTCAGCTAGCTTTAGGTGCACACTGTGCAGAGGACACAGTACAATAACTGTAAATACTGCAGCTGCCTGCCTGTGGTACTAATAGAATCAGAAGAACACCAGCAATTGTCTTCAGGTAGCTTTAGGTGCACACTGTGCAGAGGACACAGAACACTAATTGTAAATACTGCAGCTACCTGCCTGTGGTACTAATAGGATCAGAAGAACACCAGCAATTGTCTTCAGGTAGCTTTAGGTGCCTTCTGTGCAGGGGACACAGTACACTAACTGTAAATACTGCAGTTGCCTGCCTGTGGTACTAATAGGATCAGAAGAACACCAGCAATTGTCTTCTGGTAGCTTTAGGTGCGCACTCTGCAGACAACACAGTGCACTAACTGTAAATACTGCAGCTGCCTGCCTGTGGTATTAATAGGATCAGAACAACAGCAATTGTCTTCAGGTAGCTTTAGGTGCACATTGTGCAGAGGACACAGTACAGTAACTGTAAATACTGCATCTGCCTGCCTGTGGTACGAATAGGATCAGAGGAACACCAGCAATTGTCTTCAGGTAGCTTTAGGTGCACATTGTGTAGAGGACACAGTACACTAACTGTAAATACTGCAGCTGCCTGACTGTGGTTTTAATAGGATCAGAACACCAGCAATTGTCTTCAGGTAGCTTTAGGTGCACACTGTGCAGAAGACACAGTACACTAACTGTAAATAATGCAGCTGCCTTAATGGGGTATTAATAGGATCAAAGAACACCAGCAATTATCTTCAGGTAGCTTTAGGTGCACATTGTGCAGAGGACACAGTTCACTAACTGTAAATACTGCAGCTGCCTGCCTGTGGTATTATTAGAATCAGAAGAACACCAGCAATTGTCTTCAGGTAGCTTTAGGTGCACACTTTGCAGAGGACACACAACACTAATTGTAAATACTGCAGCTACCTGCCTGTGGTACTAATAGGATCAGAAGAACACCAGCAATTGTCTTCAGGTAGCTTTAGGTGCACACGATGCAAAGGACACAGTACACTAACTGTAAATATTTCAACTGCCTGCCTATGGTACTAATAGGATCAGAAGAACAACAACAATTGTCTTCAGGTAGCTTTAGGTGCCTTCTGTGCAGAGGACAAAGTACACTAACTGTAAATACTGCAGTTGCCTGCCTGTGGTACTAATAGGATCAGAAGAACACCAGCAATTGTCTTCTGGTAGCTTTAGGTACTCACTCTGCAGAGGACACAGTGCACTAACTGTAAATACTGCAGCTGCCTGCCTGTGGTATTAATAGGATCAGAACAACAGCAATTGTCTTCAGGTAGCTTTAGGTGCACATTGTGCAGAGGACACAGTACACTAACTGTAAATACTGCATCTGCCTGCCTATGGTACGAATAGGATGAGAGGAACACCAGCAATTGTCTTCAGGTAGCTTTAGGTGCACATTGTTTAGAGGACACAGTACACTAACTGTAAATACTGCAGCTGCCTGACTGTGGTATTAATAGGATCAGAACACCAGCAATTGTCTTCAGGTAGCCTTAGGTGCACACTGTGCAGAGGACACAGTACACTAACTTTTAAATACTGCAGCTGCCTGTCTTTGGTACTAATAGGATCAGAAGAACACCAGCAATTGTCTTCAGCTAGCTTTAGGTGCACATTGTACAGAGGACACAGTGCACTAACTGTAAATACTGCAGCTGCCTGCCTGTGGTACAAATAGGATTAGAAGAACACCAGCAATTGTCTTCAGGTAGCTTTAGGTGCACATTGTGCAGAGGACACAGTACACTAACTGTAAATACTGCAGCTGCCTGCCTGAGGTATTAATAGGATAAGAACACCAGCAATTGTCTTCAGGTAGCTTTAGGTGCACACTGTGCAGAGGACACAGTACACTAACGTTTAAATACTGCAGCTGACTGCCTTTGGTACTAATAGGTTCAGAAGAATACCAGCAATTATCTTCAGCTAGCTTTAGGTGCACACTGTGCAGAGGACACAGTATAATAACTGTAAATACTGCAGCTGCCTGCCTGTGGTACTAATAGAATCAGAAGAACACAAGCAATTGTCTTCAGGTAGCTTTAGGCGCACACTGTGCAGAGGACACAGAACACTAATTGTAAATACTGCAGCTACCTGCCTGTGGTACTAATAGGATCAGAAGAACACCAGCAATTGTCTTCAGGTAGCTTTAGGTGCACACGGTGCAAAGGACACAGTACACTAACTGTAAATACTTCAACTGCCTGCCTGTGGTACTAATAGGATCAGAAGAACACCAGCAATTGTCTTCAGGTTGTTTTAGGTGCCTTCTGTGCAGAGGACAAAGTACACTTACTGTAAATACTGCAGTTGCCTGCCTGTGGTACTAATAGGATCAGAAGAACACCAGCAATTGTCTTCTGGTAGCTTTAGGTGCTCACTCTGCAGAGGACACAGTGCACTAACTGTAAATACTGCAGCTGCCTGCCTGTGGTATTAATAGGATCAGAACAACAGCAATTGTCTTCAGGTAGCTTTATGTGCACATTGTGCAGAGGACACAGTACACTAACTGTAAATACTGCATCTGCCTGCCTGTGGTACGAATAGGATCAGAGGAACACCAGCAATTGTCTTTTGTCTAACTGTAAATACTGCAGCTGCCTGACTGTGGTTTTAATAGGATCAGAACACCAGCAATTGTATTCAGGTAGCTTTAGGTGCACACTGTACAGAGGACACAGTACACTAACTGTAAATACTGTAGCTGCCTGTCTTTGGTATTACTAGGATCAGATGAACACCAGCAATTATATTTAGGTATCTTTAGGTGCACGTTGTGCAGAGGATACAGTACATTAACTGTAAATACTGCAACTGCCTGCCTGTGGTATTAATAGGATCAGAACAACAGCAATTGTCTTCAGGTAGCTTTAGTTGCACACTGTGCAGAGGACACAGTACACTAACTTTTAAATACTTCAGCTGCCTGTCTTTGGTACTAATAGGATCAGAAGAACACCAGCAATTGTCATCAGCTAGCTTTAGGTGCACACTGTACAGAGGACACAGTGCACTAACTGTAAATGCTGCAGCTGCCTGCCTGTGGTACAATTAGGATTAGAAGAACACCAGCAATTGTCTTCAGGTAGCTTTAGGTGCACACTGTGCAGAGGACACAGTACACTAACTGTAAATAATGCAGCTGCCTGCCTGTGGTATTAATAGAATCAAAACAATAGCAATTGTCTTCAGTTAGCTTTGGGTGCACACTGTGCAGAGGACACAGTACACTAACTGTAAATACTGCAACTGCCTGTGGTACTAATAGGATCAGAAGAACACCAGCAATTGTCTTCAGGTAGCCTTAGGCACACATTGTGTAGAGGACACAGTACACTAACTGTAAATACTGCAGCTGCCTGCCTGTGGTATTAATAGGATCAGAACACCAGCAATTGTCTTCAGGTAGCTTTAGGTGCACACTGTGCAGAAGACACAGTACACTAACTGTAAATAATGCAGCTGCCTGCCTGGGGTATTAATAGGATCAAAGAACACCAGCAATTATCTTCAGGTAGCTTGAGGTGCACATTGTGCAGAGGACACAGTACAGTAACTGTAAATACTGCAGCTGCCTGCCTGTGGTATTAATAGGATCAGAACAACAGCAATTGTCTTCAGGTAGCTTTAGTTGCACACTGTGCAGAGGACACAGTACACTAACTTTTAAATACTGAAGCTGCCTGTCTTTGGTACTAATACAATCAGAAGAACACCAGCAATTGTCTTTAGCTAGCTTTAGGTGCACACTGTACAGAGGACACAGTGCACTAACTGTAAATACTGCAGCTGCCTACCTGTGGTACAAATAGGATTAGAAGAACACCAGCAATTGTCTTCAGGTAGCTTTAGGTGCACACTGTGCAGAGGACACAGTACACTAACTGTAAATAATGCAGCTGCCTGCCTGTTGTATTAATAGAATCAAAACAACAGCAATTGTCTTCAGGTAGCTTTGGGTGCACACTGTGCAGAGGACACAGTACACTAACTGTAAATACTGCAACTGCCTGCCTGTGGTATTAATAGGATAAGAACAGCAGCAATTGTCTTCAGGTAGCTTTAGGTGCACACTGTGCAGAGGACACAGTACACTAACTTTTAAATACTGCAGCTGACTGCCTTTGGTACTAATAGGTTCAGAAGAATACCAGCAATTATCTTCAGCTAGCTTTAGGTGCACACGGTGCAGAGGACACAGTACACTAACTGTAAATACTGCAGTTGCCTGCCTGTGGAACTAATAGGATCAGAAGAACACCAGCAATTGTCTTCTGGTAGCTTTAGGTGTGCACTCTGCAGAGGACACAGTGCACTAACTGTAAATACTGCAGCTGCCTGCCTGTGGTATTAATAGGATCAGAACAACAGCAATTGTCTTCAGGTAGCTTTAGGTGCACATTGTGCAGAGGACACAGTACACTAACTGTAAATACTGCATCTGCCTGCCTGTGGTACGAATAGGATCAGAGGAACACCAGCAATTGTCTTCAGGTAGCTTTAGGTGCACATTGTGTAGAGGACACGGTACACTAACTGTAAATACTGCTGCTGCCTGACTGTGGTATTAATAGGATCAGAACACCAGCAATTGTCTTCAGGTAGCTTTAGGTGCACACTGTGCAGAGGACACAGTACACTAACTGTAAATACTGCAGCTGCCTGTCTTTGGTATTACTAGGATCAGATGAACACCAGCAATTATCTTTAGGTAGCTTTAGGTGCACATTGTGCAGAGGACACAGTACATTAACTGTAAATACTGCATCTGCCTGCCTGTGGTATTAATAGGATCAGAACAACAGCAATTGTCTTCAGGTAGCTTTAGTTGCACACTGTGCAGAGGACACAGTACACTAACTTTTAAATACTGCAGCTGCCTGTCTTTGGTACTAATAGGATCAGAAGAACACCAGCAATTGTCTTCAGCTAGCTTTAGGTGCACACTGTACAGAGGACACAGTGCACTAACTGTAAATACTGCAGCTGCCTGCCTGTGGTACAAATAGGATTAGAAGAACACCAGCAATTGTCTTCAGGTAGCTTTAGGTGCACACTGTGCAGAGGACACAGTACACTAACTGTAAATAATGCAGCTGCCTGCCTGTGGTATTAATAGGATCAAAACAACAGCAATTGTCTTCAGGTATCTTTGGGTGCACACTGTGCAGAGGACACAGTACACTAACTGTAAATACTGCAACTGCCTGTGGTACTAATAGGATCAGAAGAACACCAGCAATTGTCTTCAGGTAGCTTTAGGTGCACATTGTGTAGAGGACACAGCACACTAACTGTAAATACTGCAGCTGCCTGACTGTGGTATTAATAGGATCAGAACACCAGCAATTGTCTTCAGGTAGCTTTAGGTGCACACTGTGCAGAGGACACAGTACACTAACTGTAAATACTGCAGCTGCCTGTCTTAGTATTACTAGGATCAGACGAACACCAGCAATTATCTTTAGGTAGCTTTAGGTGCACATTTTGCAGAGGACACAGTACATTAACTGTAAATACTGCAACTGCCTGCCTGTGGTATTGATGGGATCAGAACAACAGCAATTGTCTTCAGGTAGCTTTAGTTGCACACTGTGAAGAGGACACAGTACACTAACTTTTAAACACTGCAGCTGCCTGTCTTTGGTACTAATAGGATCAGAAGAACACCAGCAATTGTCTTCAGCTAGCTTTAGGTGCACACTGTACAGAGGACACAGTGCACTAACTGTAAATACTCCAGCTGCCTGAATGTGGTACAAATAGGATTAGAAGAACACCAGCAATTGTCTTCAGGTAGCTTTAGGTGCACACTGTGCAGAGGACACAGTACACTAACTGTAAATAATGCAGCTGCCTGCCTGTGGTATTAATAGGATCAAAACAACAGCAATTGTCTTCAGGTAGCTTTGGGTGCACACTGTTCAGAGGACACAGTACACTAACTGTAAATACTGCAACTGCCTGTGGTACTAATAAGATCAGAAGAACACCAGCAATTGTCTCCAGGTAGCCTTAGGCGCACATTGTGTAGAGGACACAGTACACTAACTGTAAATACTGCAGCTGCCTGCCTGTGGTATTAATAGGATCAGAACACCAGCAATTGTCTTCAGGTGCACACTGTGCAGAAGACACAGTACACTAACTGTAAATAATGCAGCTGCCTGCCTGGGGTATTAATAGAATCAAAGAACACCAGCAATTATCTTCAGGTAGCTTTAGGTGCACATTGTGCAGAGGACAGAGTACACTAACTGAAGATACTGCAGCTGCCTGCCTGTGGTATTAATCGGATAAGAACACCAGCAATTGTCTTTAGGTAGCTTTAGGTGCACACTGTGCAGAGGACACAGTACACTAACTTTTAAATACTGCAGCTGACTGCCTTTGGTACTAATAGGTTCAGAAGAATACCAGCAATTATCTTCAGCTAGCTTTAGGTGCACACTGTGCAGAGGACACAGTACAATAACTGTAAATACTGCAGCTGCCTGCCTGTGGTACTAATAGAATCAGAAGAACACCAGCAATTGTCTTCAGGTAGCTTTAGGTGCACACTGTGCAGAGGACACAGAACACTAATTGTAAATACTGCAGCTACCTGCCTGTGGTACTAATAGGATCAGAAGAACACCAGCAATTGTCTTCAGGTAGCTTTAGGTGCACACGGTGCAAAGGACACAGTACACTAACTGTAAATACTTCAACTGCCTGCCTGTGGTACTAATAGGATCAGAAGAACACCAGCAATTGTCTTCAGGTAGCTTTAGGTGCCTTCTGTGCAGAGGACACAGTACACTAACTGTAAATACTGCAGTTGCCTGCCTGTGGTATTAATAAGATCAGAAGAACACCAGCAATTGTCTTCTGGTAGCTTTAGGTGCGCACTATGCAGAGGACACAGTGCACTAACTGTAAATACTGCAGCTGCCTGCCTGTGGTATTAATAGGATCAGAACAACAGCAATGGTCTTCAGGTAGCTTTAGGTGCACATTGTGCAGAGGACACAGTAGACTAACTGTAAATACTGCATCTGCCTGCCTGTGGTACGAATAGGATCAGAGGAACACCAGCAATTGTCTTCAGGTAGCTTTAGGTGCACATTGTGTAGAGGACCCAGTACACTAACTGTAAATACTGCAGCTGCCTGACTGTGGTATTAATAGGATCAGAACACCAGCAATTGTCTTCAGGTAGCTTTAGGTGCACACTGTGCAGAGGACACAGTACACTAACTGTAAATACTGCAGCCGCCTGTCTTTGGTATTACTAGGATTAGATGAACACCAGCAATTATCTTTAGGTAGCTTTAGGTGCACATTGTGCAGAGGACACAGTACATTAACTGTAAATACTGCAACTGCCTGCCTGTGGTATTAATAGGATCAGAACACCAGCAATTGTCTTCGGGTAGCTATAGGTGCACATTGTGAAGAGGACACAGTACACTAACTGTAAATACTGCAGCTGCCTGCCTGTGGTACTAGAAGGATCAGAAGAACACCAGCAATTGTCTTCGGGTAGCTATAGGTGCACATTGTGTAGAGGACACAGTGCACTAACTGTATATACTGCAGCTGCCTGCCTGTGGTATTAATAGGATCAAAACAACAGCAATTGTCTTCAGGTAGCTTTGGGTGCACACTGTTCAGAGGACACAATACACTAACTGTAAATACTGCAACTGCCTGTGGTACTAATAGGATCAGAAGAACACCAGCAATTGTCTTCAGGTAGCCTTAGGCGCACATTGTGTAGAGGACACAGTACACTAACTGTAAATACTGCAGCTGCCTGCCTGTGGTATTAATAGGATCAGAACACCAGCAATTGTCTTCAGGTGCACACTGTGCAGAAGACACAGTACACTAACTGTAAATAATGCAGCTGCCTGCCTGGGGTATTAATAGGATCAAAGAACACCAGCAATTATCTTCAGGTAGCTTTAGGTGCACATTGTGCAGAGGACAGAGTACACTAACTGAAGATACTGCAGCTGCCTGCCTGTGGTATTAATCGGATAAGAACACCAGCAATTGTCTTCAGGTAGCTTTAGGTGCACACTGTGCAGAGGACACAGTACACTAACTTTTAAATACTGCAGCTGACTGCCTTTGGTACTAATAGGTTCAGAAGAATACCAGCAATTATCTTCAGCTAGCTTTAGGTGCACACTGTGCAGAGGACACAGTACAATAACTGTAAATACTGCAGCTGCCTGCCTGTGGTACTAATAGAATCAGAAGAACACCAGCAATTGTCTTCAGGTAGCTTTAGGTGCACACTGTGCAGAGGACACAGAACACTAATTGTAAATACTGCAGCTACCTGCCTGTGGTACTAATAGGATCAGAAGAACACCAGCAATTGTCTTCAGGTAGCTTTAGGTGCACACGGTGCAAAGGACACAGTACACTAACTGTAAATACTTCAACTGCCTGCCTGTGGTACTAATAGGATCAGAAGAACACCAGCAATTGTCTTCAGGTAGCTTTAGGTGCCTTCTGTGCAGAGGACACAGTACACTAACTGTAAATACTGCAGTTGCCTGCCTGTGGTATTAATAAGATCAGAAGAACACCAGCAATTGTCTTCTGGTAGCTTTAGGTGCGCACTATGCAGAGGACACAGTGCACTAACTGTAAATACTGCAGCTGCCTGCCTGTGGTATTAATAGGATCAGAACAACAGCAATGGTCTTCAGGTAGCTTTAGGTGCACATTGTGCAGAGGACACAGTAGACTAACTGTAAATACTGCATCTGCCTGCCGGTGGTACGAATAGGATCAGAGGAACACCAGCAATTGTCTTCAGGTAGCTTTAGGTGCACATTGTGTAGAGGACCCAGTACACTAACTGTAAATACTGAAGCTGCCTGACTGTGGTATTAATAGGATCAGAACACCAGCAATTGTCTTCAGGTAGCTTTAGGTGCACACTGTGCAGAGGACACAGTACACTAACTGTAAATACTGCAGCCGCCTGTCTTTGGTATTACTAGGATCAGATGAACACTATCAATTATCTTTAGGTAGCTTTAGGTGCACATTGTGCAGAGGACACAGTACATTAACTGTAAATACTGCAACTGCCTGCCTGTGGTATTAATAGGATCAGAACACCAGCAATTGTCTTCGGGTAGCTATAGGTGCACATTGTGTAGAGGACACAGTACACTAACTGTAAATACTGCAGCTGCCTGCCTGTGGTACTAGAAGGATCAGAAGAACACCAGCAATTGTCTTCGGGTAGCTATAGGTGCACATTGTGTAGAGGACACAGTGCACTAACTGTATATACTGCAGCTGCCTGCCTGTGGTATTAATAGGATCAGAATAACAGCAATTGTCTTCAGGTGGCTTTAGGTGCACATTGTGCAGAGGACACAGTACACTAACTGTAAATACTGCATCTGCCTGCCTGTGGTTCTAATAGGATCAGAGGAACACCAACAATTGTCTTCAGGTAGCTTTAGGTGCACATTGTGTAGAGAACCCAGTACACTAACTGTAAATACTGCAGCTGCCTGACTGTGGTATTAATAGGATCAGAACACCAGTAATTGTCTTCAGGTAGCTTTAGGTGCACAATGTGCAGAGGACACAGTACATTAACTATAAATACTGCAGCTGCCTGTCTTTGGTAATACTAGGATCAGATGAACACCAGCAATTATCTTTAGGTAGCTTTAGGTGCACATTGTGCAGAGGACACAGTACATTAACTGTAAATACTGCAACTGCCTGCCTGTGGTATTAATAGGATCAGAAAAGCAGCAATTGTCTTCAGGTAGCTTTAGGATCGCACTGTGCATAGGAAACAGTACACTAATTGTAAATACTGCAGATGCCTCCCTGTGGTACTAGATGGATCAGAAGAACACCAGCAATTGTCTTCGGGTAGCTTTAGGTGCGCTCTGTGCAGAGGACACAATACACTAACTGTAAATACTGCAGCTGCCGGTTTGTGGTACTAATAGAATCAGAAGATTACCAGCAATTGTCTTCAGCTAGCTTTGGGTGCACACTGTGCAGAGGACACAGTACACTAACTGTAAATACTGCAGCTGCCTGCCTGTGGTACTAATAGGATCAGAAGAACACCAGCAATTGTCGTCAGGTAGCTTTAGGTGCACATTGTGTAAAGGACACAGTGCACTAATTGTAAATACTGCAGCTGCCGCCCGTGGTATTAATAGGATCAGAACAGCAGCAATTGTCTTCACGTAACTTTAGGTGCCCACTGTGCAGAGGACACAGTACACTAACAGTAAATACTGCAGCTGCCTGCCTGTGGTATTAATATGACCAGAAGAACACCAGCAATTGTCTTAAGGTAGCTTTAGGTGCAAATTTTGTAGAGGACACAGTGCACCAACTGTTAATACTGCAGCTACCTGCCTGTGATATTAATAGGTTCAGAACAACAGCAATTGTCTTCACGTTACTTTAGGTGCACACTGTGCAGAGGACACAGTACACTAACTGTAAATACTGCAACTAAATGTCTATGGTACTAATAGGATCACAAGAACACCAGCAATTGTCTTCAGGTAGCTTTAGGTGCACATTGTGTAGAGGAAACAGTATACTGACTGTAAATACTGCAGCTTCCTGCCTGTGGTACTAATAGGATCAGAAGAACACCAGCAATTGTATTAAGGTAGCTTTAGGTGCACACTTTGCAGAGGACACAGTACACTAACTGTAAATACTGCAGCTGCCTGTCTGTGGTATTAAGATGATCAGAAGAACACCATCAATTGTCTTCAGGTAGCTTTAGGTGCACATTGTGTAGAGGACACAGTACACTAACTGCAAATACTGCAGCTGCCTGCCTGTGGTATGAATAGGATCAGAACACCAGCAATTGTCTTCAGGTAGCTTTGGGTGCACACTGTGCAGAGGACACAGTACACTAACTGTAAAGACTGCAACTGCCTGCCTGTGGTATTAATAGGATTAGAAGAACACCAGCAATTGTCTTCAGGTAGCTTTGGGTGCACAATGTGCAGAGGACACAGCACACTAACTGTAAATACTGCAGCTGCCTGCTTGTGGTATTAATAGGATCAGAACACCAGCAATTGTCTTCAGATAGCTTTAGGTGCACACTGTGCAGAGGACACAGTACAATAACTGTAAATACTACAGATGCCTGCCTGTGGTACTAATAGAATCAGAAGAACACCAGCAATTGTCTTCAGGTAGCTTTAGGTGCACACTGTGCAGAGGACACAGAACACTAATTGTATATACTGCAGCTACCTGCCTGTGGTACTAATAGGATCAGAAGAACACCAGCAATTGTCTTCAGGTAGCTTTAGGTGCACACGGTGGAAATGACACAGTACACTAACTGTAAATACTTCAACTGCCTGCCTGTGGTACTAATAGGATCAGAAGAACACTAGCAATTGTCTTCAGGTAGCTTTAGGTGCCTTCTGTGCAGAGGACACAGTACACTAACTGTAAATACTGCAGTTGCCTGCCTGTGGTACTAATAGGATCAGAAGAACACCAGAAATTGTCTTCTGGTAGCTTTAGGTGCGCACTCTGCAGAGGACACAGTGCATAACTGTAAATATTGCAGCTGCCTGCCTGTGGTATTAATAGGATCAGAACAACAGCAATTGTCTTCAGGTAGCTTTAGGTGCACATTGTGCAGAGGACACAGTACACTAACTGTAAATACTGCATCTGCCTGCCTGTGGTACTAATAGGATCAGAGGAACACCAGCAATTGTCTTCAGGTAGCTTTAGGTGCACATTGTGTAGAGGACCCAGTACACTAACTGTAAATACTGCAGCTGCCTGACTGTGGTATTAATAGGATCAGAACACCAGCAATTGTCTTCAGGTAGCTTTAGGTGCACACTGTGCAGAGGACACAGTACACTAACTGCAAATACTGCAGCCTCCTGTCTTTGGTATTACTAGGATCACATGAACACCAGCAATTATCTTTAGGTAGCTTTAGGTGCACATTGTGCAGAGGACACAGTACATTAACTGTAAATACTGCAACTGCCTGCCTGTGGTATTAATAGGATCAGAACAACAGCAATTGTCTTCAGGTAGCTTTAGGTGCGCACTGTGCAGAGGACACAGTACACTAACTGTAAATACTGCAGCTGCCTCCCTGTGGTATTAATAGGATCAGAACAACAGCAATTGTCTAAAGGTAGCTTTAGGTGCACACTGTGCAGAGGATACAGTACACTAACTGGAAATAATGCAGCTGGCTGCCTGTGGTGCAAATAGGATTAGAAGAACACCAGCAATTGTCTTCAGGTAGCTATAGGTGCACATTGTGTAAAGGACACAGTGCACTAACTGTATATACTGCAGCTGCCTGCCTGTGTTATTAATAGGATCAGAATAACAGCAATTGTCTTCAGGTAGCTTTAGGTGCACATTGTGCAGAGGACACAGTACACTAACTGTAAATACTGCATCTGCCTGCCTGTGGTACTAATAGGATCAGAGGAACACCAACAATTGTCTTCAGGTAGCTTTAGGTGCACATTGTGTAGAGGACCCAGTACACTAACTGTAAATACTGCAGCTGCCTGACTGTGGTATTAATAGGATTAGAACACCAGCAATTGTCTTCAGGTAGCTTTAGGTGCACAATGTGCAGAGGACACAGTACACTAATTGTAAATACTGCAGCTGCCCGTCTTTGGTAATACTAGGATCAGATGAACACCAGCAATTATCTTTAGGTAGCTTTAGCTGCACATTGTGTAGAGGACACAGTGCACTAACTGTAAAGTCTGCAGCTGCCGCCCGTGGTATTAATAGGATCAGAACAGAAGCGATTGTCTTCACGTAACTTTAGGTGCCCACTGTGCAGAGGACACAGTACACTAACAGTAAATACTGCAGCTGCCTGCCTGTGGTATTAATATGATCAGAAGAACACCAGCAATTGTCTTCAGGTAGCTTTAGGTGCACATTGTGCAGAGGACACAGTACACTAACTGTAAATACTGCAACTAAATGTCTGTGGTACTAATGGGATCAGAAGAACACCAGCAATTGTCTTCAGGTAGCTTTAGGTGCACATTGTGTAGAGGACACAGTATACTAACTGTAAATACTGCAGCTTCCTGCCTGTGGTACTAATAGGATCAGAAGAACACCATCAATTGTCTTCAGGTAGCTTTAGGTGCACATTGTGTAGAGGACACAGTACACTAACTGCAAATACTGCAGCTGCCTGCCTGTGGTATGAATAGGATCAGAACACCAGCAATTGTCTTCAGGTAGCTTTGGGTGCACACTGTGCAGAGGACACAGTACACTAACTGTAAAGACTGCAACTGCCTGCCTGTGGTATTAATAGGATTAGAAGAACACCAGCAATTGTCTTCAGGTAGCTTTGGGTGCACATTGTGTAGAGGACACAGCACACTAACTGTAAATACTGCAGCTGCCTGCTTGTGGTATTAATAGGATCAGAACACCAGCAATTGTCTTCAGGTAGCTTTAGGTGCACACTGTGCAGAGGACACAGTACACTAACTGTAAATACTGCAGCCGCCTGTCTTTGGTATTACTAGGATCAGATGAACACTATCAATTATCTTTAGGTAGCTTTAGGTGCACATTGTGCAGAGGACACAGTACATTAACTGTAAATACTGCAACTGCCTGCCTGTGGTATTAATAGGATCAGAACACCAGCAATTGTCTTCGGGTAGCTATAGGTGCACATTGTGTAGAGGACACAGTACACTAACTGTAAATACTGCAGCTGCCTGCCTGTGGTACTAGAAGGATCAGAAGAACACCAGCAATTGTCTTCGGGTAGCTATAGGTGCACATTGTGTAGAGGACACAGTGCACTAACTGTATATACTGCAGCTGCCTGCCTGTGGTATTAATAGGATCAGAATAACAGCAATTGTCTTCAGGTGGCTTTAGGTGCACATTGTGCAGAGGACACAGTACACTAACTGTAAATACTGCATCTGCCTGCCTGTGGTTCTAATAGGATCAGAGGAACACCAACAATTGTCTTCAGGTAGCTTTAGGTGCACATTGTGTAGAGAACCCAGTACACTAACTGTAAATACTGCAGCTGCCTGACTGTGGTATTAATAGGATCAGAACACCAGTAATTGTCTTCAGGTAGCTTTAGGTGCACAATGTGCAGAGGACACAGTACATTAACTATAAATACTGCAGCTGCCTGTCTTTGGTAATACTAGGATCAGATGAACACCAGCAATTATCTTTAGGTAGCTTTAGGTGCACATTGTGCAGAGGACACAGTACATTAACTGTAAATACTGCAACTGCCTGCCTGTGGTATTAATAGGATCAGAAAAGCAGCAATTGTCTTCAGGTAGCTTTAGGATCGCACTGTGCATAGGAAACAGTACACTAATTGTAAATACTGCAGATGCCTCCCTGTGGTACTAGATGGATCAGAAGAACACCAGCAATTGTCTTCGGGTAGCTTTAGGTGCGCTCTGTGCAGAGGACACAATACACTAACTGTAAATACTGCAGCTGCCGGTTTGTGGTACTAATAGAATCAGAAGATTACCAGCAATTGTCTTCAGCTAGCTTTGGGTGCACACTGTGCAGAGGACACAGTACACTAACTGTAAATACTGCAGCTGCCTGCCTGTGGTACTAATAGGATCAGAAGAACACCAGCAATTGTCGTCAGGTAGCTTTAGGTGCACATTGTGTAAAGGACACAGTGCACTAATTGTAAATACTGCAGCTGCCGCCCGTGGTATTAATAGGATCAGAACAGCAGCAATTGTCTTCACGTAACTTTAGGTGCCCACTGTGCAGAGGACACAGTACACTAACAGTAAATACTGCAGCTGCCTGCCTGTGGTATTAATATGACCAGAAGAACACCAGCAATTGTCTTAAGGTAGCTTTAGGTGCAAATTTTGTAGAGGACACAGTGCACCAACTGTTAATACTGCAGCTACCTGCCTGTGATATTAATAGGTTCAGAACAACAGCAATTGTCTTCACGTTACTTTAGGTGCACACTGTGCAGAGGACACAGTACACTAACTGTAAATACTGCAACTAAATGTCTATGGTACTAATAGGATCACAAGAACACCAGCAATTGTCTTCAGGTAGCTTTAGGTGCACATTGTGTAGAGGAAACAGTATACTGACTGTAAATACTGCAGCTTCCTGCCTGTGGTACTAATAGGATCAGAAGAACACCAGCAATTGTATTAAGGTAGCTTTAGGTGCACACTTTGCAGAGGACACAGTACACTAACTGTAAATACTGCAGCTGCCTGTCTGTGGTATTAAGATGATCAGAAGAACACCATCAATTGTCTTCAGGTAGCTTTAGGTGCACATTGTGTAGAGGACACAGTACACTAACTGCAAATACTGCAGCTGCCTGCCTGTGGTATGAATAGGATCAGAACACCAGCAATTGTCTTCAGGTAGCTTTGGGTGCACACTGTGCAGAGGACACAGTACACTAACTGTAAAGACTGCAACTGCCTGCCTGTGGTATTAATAGGATTAGAAGAACACCAGCAATTGTCTTCAGGTAGCTTTGGGTGCACAATGTGCAGAGGACACAGCACACTAACTGTAAATACTGCAGCTGCCTGCTTGTGGTATTAATAGGATCAGAACACCAGCAATTGTCTTCAGATAGCTTTAGGTGCACACTGTGCAGAGGACACAGTACAATAACTGTAAATACTACAGATGCCTGCCTGTGGTACTAATAGAATCAGAAGAACACCAGCAATTGTCTTCAGGTAGCTTTAGGTGCACACTGTGCAGAGGACACAGAACACTAATTGTATATACTGCAGCTACCTGCCTGTGGTACTAATAGGATCAGAAGAACACCAGCAATTGTCTTCAGGTAGCTTTAGGTGCACACGGTGGAAATGACACAGTACACTAACTGTAAATACTTCAACTGCCTGCCTGTGGTACTAATAGGATCAGAAGAACACTAGCAATTGTCTTCAGGTAGCTTTAGGTGCCTTCTGTGCAGAGGACACAGTACACTAACTGTAAATACTGCAGTTGCCTGCCTGTGGTACTAATAGGATCAGAAGAACACCAGAAATTGTCTTCTGGTAGCTTTAGGTGCGCACTCTGCAGAGGACACAGTGCACTAACTGTAAATATTGCAGCTGCCTGCCTGTGGTATTAATAGGATCAGAACAACAGCAATTGTCTTCAGGTAGCTTTAGGTGCACATTGTGCAGAGGACACAGTACACTAACTGTAAATACTGCATCTGCCTGCCTGTGGTACTAATAGGATCAGAGGAACACCAGCAATTGTCTTCAGGTAGCTTTAGGTGCACATTGTGTAGAGGACCCAGTACACTAACTGTAAATACTGCAGCTGCCTGACTGTGGTATTAATAGGATCAGAACACCAGCAATTGTCTTCAGGTAGCTTTAGGTGCACACTGTGCAGAGGACACAGTACACTAACTGCAAATACTGCAGCCTCCTGTCTTTGGTATTACTAGGATCACATGAACACCAGCAATTATCTTTAGGTAGCTTTAGGTGCACATTGTGCAGAGGACACAGTACATTAACTGTAAATACTGCAACTGCCTGCCTGTGGTATTAATAGGATCAGAACAACAGCAATTGTCTTCAGGTAGCTTTAGGTGCGCACTGTGCAGAGGACACAGTACACTAACTGTAAATACTGCAGCTGCCTCCCTGTGGTATTAATAGGATCAGAACAACAGCAATTGTCTAAAGGTAGCTTTAGGTGCACACTGTGCAGAGGATACAGTACACTAACTGGAAATAATGCAGCTGGCTGCCTGTGGTGCAAATAGGATTAGAAGAACACCAGCAATTGTCTTCAGGTAGCTATAGGTGCACATTGTGTAAAGGACACAGTGCACTAACTGTATATACTGCAGCTGCCTGCCTGTGTTATTAATAGGATCAGAATAACAGCAATTGTCTTCAGGTAGCTTTAGGTGCACATTGTGCAGAGGACACAGTACACTAACTGTAAATACTGCATCTGCCTGCCTGTGGTACTAATAGGATCAGAGGAACACCAACAATTGTCTTCAGGTAGCTTTAGGTGCACATTGTGTAGAGGACCCAGTACACTAACTGTAAATACTGCAGCTGCCTGACTGTGGTATTAATAGGATTAGAACACCAGCAATTGTCTTCAGGTAGCTTTAGGTGCACAATGTGCAGAGGACACAGTACACTAATTGTAAATACTGCAGCTGCCCGTCTTTGGTAATACTAGGATCAGATGAACACCAGCAATTATCTTTAGGTAGCTTTAGCTGCACATTGTGTAGAGGACACAGTGCACTAACTGTAAAGTCTGCAGCTGCCGCCCGTGGTATTAATAGGATCAGAACAGAAGCGATTGTCTTCACGTAACTTTAGGTGCCCACTGTGCAGAGGACACAGTACACTAACAGTAAATACTGCAGCTGCCTGCCTGTGGTATTAATATGATCAGAAGAACACCAGCAATTGTCTTCAGGTAGCTTTAGGTGCACATTGTGCAGAGGACACAGTACACTAACTGTAAATACTGCAACTAAATGTCTGTGGTACTAATGGGATCAGAAGAACACCAGCAATTGTCTTCAGGTAGCTTTAGGTGCACATTGTGTAGAGGACACAGTATACTAACTGTAAATACTGCAGCTTCCTGCCTGTGGTACTAATAGGATCAGAAGAACACCATCAATTGTCTTCAGGTAGCTTTAGGTGCACATTGTGTAGAGGACACAGTACACTAACTGCAAATACTGCAGCTGCCTGCCTGTGGTATGAATAGGATCAGAACACCAGCAATTGTCTTCAGGTAGCTTTGGGTGCACACTGTGCAGAGGACACAGTACACTAACTGTAAAGACTGCAACTGCCTGCCTGTGGTATTAATAGGATTAGAAGAACACCAGCAATTGTCTTCAGGTAGCTTTGGGTGCACATTGTGTAGAGGACACAGCACACTAACTGTAAATACTGCAGCTGCCTGCTTGTGGTATTAATAGGATCAGAACACCAGCAATTGTCTTCAGGTAGCTTTAGGTGCACACTGTGCAGAGGACACAGTACACTAACTTGTAAATACTGCAGCTGCCTTCCTGTGGTACTAATAGGATCAGAAGAACACCAGCAATTGTCTTCAGGTAGTTTTAGGTTGACATTGTGTTGAGGACACAGTATACTAACTGTAAATTCTGCAACTGCCTGCCTGTGGTATTAATAGGATCAGAAGAACACCAGTAATTGTCTTCAGGTAGCTTTAGGTGCACATTGTGCAGAGGGCACAGCACACTAACTGTAAATACTGCAGCTGCCTGCCTGTGATATTAATAGGATCAGAACAACAGCAATTGTCTTCAGGTAGCTTTAGGTGCACACTGTGCCGAGGACACAGTACACTAACTTGTAAATACTGCAACTGCCTGCCTGTGGTACTAATAGGATATGAAGAACACCAGCAATTGTCTTCAGGTAGCTTTAGGTGCACACGGTGCAGAGGAAATAGTACACTACCTGTAAATACTGCAGCTGCCTGCCTGTGGTATTAATAGGATCAGAACAGCAGCAATTGTTTTCAGGCAGCTTTAGGTGCACACTGTGCAGGGGACACAGTACACTAACTGTAAATACTGCAGCTACCTGCCTGTGGTATTAATACGATCAGAACAACAGCAATTTTCTTCAGGTAGCTTTAGGAGCACACTGTGAAGAGGACACAGTACACTAACTGTAACTGTAAATACAGTAACTAACTAACTGTAAATACTGCAGCTGCCTGCCTGTGGTATGAATAGGATCAGAACAACAGCAATTGTCTTCAGGTAGCTTTAGGTGCACACTGTGCATAGGACACAGTACATTAACTTGTAAATACTGCAGCTGCCTGCCTGTGGTACTAATAGGATCAGAAGAACTCCAGCAATTGTTTTCAGGTAGCTTTAGGTTCACACGGTGCAAATGACACACTACACTAACTGTAAATACTGCAGCTGCCTGCCTGTGGTACTAATAGGATCAGAAGAACACCAGCAATTGTCTTCAGGTAGCTATAGGTTCGTAATGTGCAGAGGACACAGTACACTAACTGTAAATACTTCAGCTGCCTGCCTGTGGTACTAATAGGATCAGAAGAACACCAGCAATTGTCTTCATGTAGCTTTAGGTGTGCTCTGTGCACAGGACACAGTACACTAACTCTAAGTACTACAGCTGCTTGTCTGTGGTATTAATAGGATCAGAACAACAGCAATTGTCTAAAGGTAGCTTTAGGTGCACACTGTGCAGAGGACACATTACACTAACTGTAAATACTGCAGCTGCCTGCCTGTGGTACTAATAGGATCAGAAGAACACCAGCAATTGTCTTCAGGTAGCTTTAGGTGCACATTGTGTAGAGGACACTGTACACTAACTGTAAACACTGCAGCTGCCTGCCTTTGGTATTAATAGGATCAGAACAACAACAATTGTTTTCAGGTAACTTTAGGTGAACACTGTGCAGAGGACACAGTACACTAACTGTAAATACTGCAACTGCCTGAATGTGGTACTAATTTGATCAGAAGAACACCAGCAATTGTCTTCAGGTAGCATTAGGTGCACATTGTGTAGAGGACACAGTATACTAACTGTAAATACTGCAGCTGCCTGCCTGTGGTATTAATAGGATCAGAAGAACACCGGCAATTGTCTTCGGGTAGCTTCAGGTGCACATTGTGCAGAGGACACAGTACACTAACTGTAAATGCTGCAGCTGCCTTCCTGTGGTATTAATACGATCAGAACAACAGCAATTGTCTTCAGGTAGCTTTAGGTGCACACTGTGCAGAGGACACAGTACACTAGCTTGTAAATACTGCAGCTGCCTGCCTGTGGTACTAATAGGATCATAAGAACACCAGAAATTGTCTTCAGGTAGCTTTAGGTGCACACTGCGAAAAAAGGACATAGTACATTAACTGTAAATACTGCAGCTGCCTGCCTGTGGTAATAATAGGATCAGAAGAACACCAGCAATTGTCTTCAAGTAGCTTTAGATGTACACTGTGCAGAGGACACAGTAAACTAACTATAAATACTGCAGCTGCCTTCCTCTTGTATTAATAGGATCAGAACACCAGCAATTGTCTTCAGGTAGCTTTAGGTGCACACTGTGCAGAGGACACAGTACACTAACTGTAAATACTGCAGCTGCCTGCCTGTGGTACTAATAGTATCAGAAGAACACCAGCAATTGTCTTCCGGTTGCTTTAGGTGCACATTGTGCAGACGACACAGTATACTAGCTGTAAATACTGCAGCTGCCTGCCTGTGGTATTATTACGACCAGAACAACAGCAATTGTCTTCAGGTAGCTTTAGGTGCACACTGTGCAGAGGATACAGTACACTAACTTTTAAATACTGCAGCTGCCTGCCTATGGTACTAGTAGGATCAGAAGAACACCAGCAATTGTCTTCAGCTAGCTTCAGGTGCACAGTTTGCAGAAGACACAGTACAATAACTGTAAATACTGCAGCTGCCTGCCTGTGGTACTAATAGAATCAGAAGAACACCAGCAATTGTCTTCAGGTAGCTTTAGGTACACACTGTGCAGAGTATACAGTACACTAACTTTTAAATACTGCAGCTGCCTGCCTGTGGTACTAACAGGATCAGAAGAACACCAGCAATTGTCTTCAGCTAGCTTTAGGTGCGCAGTTTGCAGAAGACACAGTACAATAACTGTAAATACTGCAGCTGCCTGCCTGTGGTACTAATAGAATCAGAAGAACACCAGCAATTGTCTTCAGGTAGCTTTAGGTGCACACTGTGCAGAGGACACACTACACTAACTGCAAATACAGCAGCTGCCTTCCTGTAGTACTAATAGGATCAGAAGAACACCAGCAATTGTCTTCAGGTAGCTTTAGGTGCACATTGTGTAGAGCACACAGTATACTAACTGTAAATACTGCAGCTGCCTGCCTGTGGTATTAATAGGATCAGAACACCAGCATTTGTCTTCAGGTAGCTTTAGGTGCACACTGTGCAGAGGACACAGTGCACTAACTGTAAATACCGCAGCTGCCTGCCTGTCATATTAATAGGATCAGAACAACAGCAATTGTCTTCAGGTAGCTTTAGGTGCACAATGTGCAGAGGACACAGTACACTAACTTGTAAATACTGCAGCTGCCTGCCTGTGGTACTAAAAGGATCAGAAGAACTCCAGCAATTGTCTTCAGGTAGCTTTAGGTGCACATGGTGCAAAGGACACAGTACACTAACTGTAAATACTGCATCTGCCTGCCTGTGGTACTAATAGGATCAGAAGAACACCAGCAATTGTTTTCAGGTAGCTTCAGGTTCGCGATGTGCAAAGGACACAGTACACTAACTGTAAATACTGCAGCTGCCTGCCTGTGGTATTAATAAGATCAGAAGAACACCAGCAATTGTCTTCAGGTAGCTTTAGGTGCACATTGTTTAGAGGACACAGTACACTAACTGTAAACACTGCAGCTGCCTGCATTTGCTATTAATAGGATCAGAACAACAGCAATTGTTTTCAGGTAACTTTAGGTGCACACTGTGCAGAGGACACAGTACACTAACTGTAAATACTGCAACTGTCTGCCTTTGGTACTAATATGATCAGAAGAACACCAGCAATTGTCTTCAGGTAGCTTTAGGTGCACACTGTGCAGAGGACACAGTACACTAACTGTAAATACTGCAGCTGCCTGCCTGTGGTATTAATAGGATCAGAACAGCAGCAATTGTCTTCAGGTAGCTTTAGGTGCACACTGTGCAGAGGACACACTACACTAACTGCAAATACAGCAGCTGCCTTCCTGTAGTACTAATAGGATCAGAAGAACACCAGCAATTGTCTTCAGGTAGCTTTAGGTGCACATTGTGTAGAGCACACAGTATACTAACTGTAAATACTGCAGCTGCCTGCCTGTGGTATTAATAGGATCAGAACACCAGCATTTGTCTTCAGGTAGCTTTAGGTGCACACTGTGCAGAGGACACAGTGCACTAACTGTAAATACCGCAGCTGCCTGCCTGTCATATTAATAGGATCAGAACAACAGCAATTGTCTTCAGGTAGCTTTAGGTGCACAATGTGCAGAGGACACAGTACACTAACTTGTAAATACTGCAGCTGCCTGCCTGAGGTACTAAAAGGATCAGAAGAACTCCAGCAATTGTCTTCAGGTAGCTTTAGGTGCACATGGTGCAAAGGACACAGTACACTAACTGTAAATACTGCATCTGCCTGCCTGTGGTACTAATAGGATCAGAAGAACACCAGCAATTGTTTTCAGGAAGCTTCAGGTTCGCGATGTGCAAAGGACACAGTACACTAACTGTAAATACTGCAGCTGCCTGCCTGTGGTATTAATAAGATCAGAAGAACACCAGCAATTGTCTTCAGGTAGCTTTAGGTGCACATTGTTTAGAGGACACAGTACACTAACTGTAAACACTGCAGCTGCCTGCATTTGCTATTAATAGGATCAGAACAACAGCAATTGTTTTCAGGTAACTTTAGGTGCACACTGTGCAGAGGACACAGTACACTAACTGTAAATACTGCAACTGTCTGCCTTTGGTACTAATATGATCAGAAGAACACCAGCAATTGTCTTCAGGTAGCTTTAGGTGCACACTGTGCAAAGGACACAGTACACTAACTGTAAATACTGCAGCTGCCTGCCTGTTCTACTAATAGGATCAGAAGAACACCAGCAATTGTCTTCAGGTAGCTTTAGGTGCACATTGTGTAGAGGACACTGTACACTAACTGTAAACACTGCAGCTGCCTGCCTTTGGTATTAATAGGATCAGAACAACAACAATTGTTTTCAGGTAACTTTAGGTGAACACTGTGCAGAGGACACAGTACACTAACTGTAAATACTGCAACTGCCTGAATGTGGTACTAATTTGATCAGAAGAACACCAGCAATTGTCTTCAGGTAGCATTAGGTGCACATTGTGTAGAGGACACAGTATACTAACTGTAAATACTGCAGCTGCCTGCCTGTGGTATTAATAGGATCAGAAGAACACCGGCAATTGTCTTCAGGTAGCTTCAGGTGCACATTGTGCAGAGGACACAGTACACTAACTGTAAATGCTGCAGCTGCCTTCCTGTGGTATTAATACAATCAGAACAACAGCAATTGTCTTCAGGTAGCTTTAGGTGCACACTGTGCAGAGGACACAGTACACTAGCTTGTAAATACTGCAGCTGCCTGCCTGTGGTACTAATAGGATCATAAGAACACCAGAAATTGTCTTAAGGTAGCTTTAGGTGTACACTGCGCAGAGGACACAGTAAACTAACTATAAATACTGCAGCTGCCTGCCTCTTGTATCAATAGGATCAGAACACCAGCAATTGTCTTCAGGTAGCTTTAGGTGCACACTGTACAGGGGACACAGTACACTAACTGTAAATACTGCAGCTTCCTGCCTGTGGTACTAAAAGTATCAGAAGGACACCAGCAATTGTCTTCAGGTATGTTTACGTGCACACTGTGCAGAGGACACAGTACACTAACTGTAAATATTGCAGCTGCCTGCCTGTGGTACTAATAGGAGCAGAAGAACACCAGCAATTGTCTTCAGGTAGCTTTAGGAGCGCACTGTGCAGAGGACACAGTACACTAACTGTAAATACTGCATTTACCTTCCTGTGGTATTAATAGGATCAGAACAACAGCAATTGTCTTCAGGTAGTTTTAGATGCACACTGTGCAGAGGACATAGTACACTAACTGTAAATACTTCAGCTGCCTGCCTGTGGTATTAATAGGATCAGATGAACACCGGCAATTATCTTCAGGTAGCTTTAGGTGCACACTGTGCAGAGCACACAGAACACCAATTGTAAATACGGCAGCTACCTGCCTGTTGTACTAATAGGATCAGAAGAAAACCAGCAATTGTCTTCAGGTAGCTTTAGGTGCACACGGTGCAAAGGACACAGTACACTAACTGTAAATACTGAAGCTGCCTGCCTGTGGTACTAATAGGATCAGAAGAACACCAGAAATTGTCTTCAGGTAGCTTTAGGTGCCTTCTGTGCAGAGGACACAGAACACTAATTGTAAATACGGCAGCTACCTGCCTGTGGTACTAATAGGATCAGAAGAAAACCAGCAATTGTCTTCAGGTAGCTTTAGGTGCACACGGTGCAAAGGACACAGTACACTAACTGTAAATACTGGAGTTGCCTGCCTGTGGTACTAATAGGATCAGAAGAACACCAGCAATTGTCTTCAGGTAGCTTTAGGTGCGCACTCTGCAGAGGAAACAGTGCACTAACTGTAAATACTGCAGCTGCCTGCCTGTGGTATTAATAGGATCAGAACAACAGCAATTGTCTTCAGGTAGGTTTAGGTGCACATTGTGCAGACAACACAGTACACTAATGCCCCGTACACACGGTCGGATTTTCCGACGGAAAATGTGTGATAGGACCTTGTTGTCGGAAATTCCGACCGTGTGTGGGCTCCATCACACATTTTCCATCGGATTTTCCGACACACAAAGTTTGAGAGCAGGATATAAAATTTTCCGACAACAAAATCCGTTGTCGGAAATTCCGATCGTGTGTACACAATTCCGACGGACAAAGTGCCACGCATGCTGAGAATAAATAAAGAGATGAAAGCTATTGGCCACTGCCCCGTTTATAGTCCCAACGTACGTGTTTTACGTCACCGCGTTCAGAATGATCGGATTTTCCGACAACTTTGTGTGACCGTGTGTATGCAAGACAAGTTTAAACCAACATCCGTCGGAAAAAATCCATGGATTTTGTTGTCGGAATGTCCGAACAAAGTCCGACCGTGTGTACGGGGCATTACTGTAAATACTGCAGCTGCCTGCCTGTCTTACTAATAGGATCAGAAGAACACCAGCAATTGTCTTCAGGTAGCTTTAGGTGCACATTGTGTAAAGGACACAGTATAGTAACTGTAAATACTGCAGCTGTCTGCCTGTGGTATTAATAGGATCAGAACAACAGCAATTGTTTTCAGGTAGGTTTAGCTGCACACTGTGCAGAGGACACAGTACACTAACTGTAAATACTGTAGCTGCCTGCCTGTGGTACTAATAAAATCAGAAGAACACCAGCAATTGTCTTCAGGTAGCTTTAGATGCAAATTGAGTAGAGGACACAGTACACTAACTGTAAATACTGCTGTGACAGACCTAGCCAGAACAGAGGCTGTTGGAGAGGACTGTATGCAAGCCTGTTGCCTTTTGATTATGGGCCCTGGATTTTCAATGGAACAATACTCTTTTTGAGGTGAATGAGAAATCCAGGCTGAACTGTACTAATCGGACTCAGTCTTGTATACATGTATATATTTTATGGGGACTCCTTACTGTAGATTTGTGTCCCTGAAAAGGGAGGGGGGATTCCTCCAGCAGCCCCCTGCTGATAAGACTGATTCATTCTGTTGGGACACATCCTGTGAGGAGATGCTGGTGTCATCAATTCCAACTACCTGTGTTTATGTTAATTGAATGAGCTGATGACATTGTCCTCTATACAATGTAGGAGACGGGATGACTCCTATTGGAGCTGCTATTGTGAGAAATGTCCTGTGATAATTAACTCAGTCTGGGCAATAGGTCATGTCTCAGTCACCTAGGCTGTATAAAGGATTAGTTAATTAGCTCAAGTCAATTATGTTAATTAGGTTACAGTTCTATTCTTAGAGGAGGTTCCAACGGCATATAAAGTCTTGTAATTTTGATTCTAATTAAAGTGAGTTCTTGGTAGCAACAAGCAAGTGTCGCCTTGTTTTGTGCTCAGACAGGTTGGGATATCTGTATACAGACTGGGAGGAAGTGATATATGACGGAAGCACTCAAGCGGAGTGTGGGACGTTCCGTGACATTGGTGGCAAGCAGCGGGAAAGCTTCCTGCAGTCTGGGACATCCAAACCTCCAACTGGATCCAAGATCAGCATAGCATACTTAAGTCACCCCAGCAGAGATATGGACCTGGCATCAGAGTTCCCGGGGCTGCTGCGGATCATCCTTTCAACATACACCAGGACTGTGTCTAAGGATGAATACCTGGAGCTCAGGCAGCAAATTCGGGTGGAGCTCTGGATTGGAGCCCTCCAGCTCGCTGCTATAAAACAGGGCAAGTGCTTTCCAACCCAAGAGCAACGGGCCAGTGACCAACGGGCATTGCGGATGGCATTCCTGGGAGAGCAGCCCCAGGAGCAATGGGTGACTGAGTTGGACAGGTTGGTCCAGCAGGAGATAGAGCTGGACAATCGTTATCGGGCTCTGCAATGGCAAGCAGAGGAGGGATATTTAGGGGAGACGACAGAATTCTCTCCAGAGGGATATGACTTTGGCGGCCCTGGATTGCTGTGGGAGAACCTTACAGATCTTTTTATGTTTGGCGATGAAGGGGAACCTGACCTTGAGGACCTGAGAGAATATAGAGAGTCTATGCTCGGTCTTGCAGGGGTCTCAGAGCTCAAACCTGATCTGGACCATTTGCTAAGGAAGGAACAGCATCTGGAAAGGGCATACAGGAAACTGCTAGAACAAGTTCAGCAGCATGCCAGAGAATCGGCAGTGGAAAATCCGGAGATTGCCGTCCCCAAACCTGAAGTGCTGACAACAGGGCAGAGCTCTGCTAACCTCTGCCCAGAAATGATAGCATCTTCTGGGTTCCATGGACAGGAGATGGTGAACCTCTATCCCCAGACATCAGTTGCAGAGACATGGGATTTGATAGACTTTTCTGCTGAGGAAGAACAACCTGATGAGCCTCCAGCAGAAGAGCTGCTATCAGGGCCAAAGTTCACTGTGTTCTGCCCAGCACCAACAGTGGCTTCGGCCTTCTTGAGAGAAGAGGTAG
This sequence comes from Aquarana catesbeiana, assembly GCF_042186555.1. Lineage (NCBI taxonomy): Eukaryota > Metazoa > Chordata > Amphibia > Anura > Ranidae > Aquarana > Aquarana catesbeiana. The sequence goes on from NC_133330.1 coordinate 119,335,938, forward strand.
TCGGCCTTTCTCCCACAACACTGACAGGGACATGTGATTTTCTGCCAGCAGCATCTATGGAGTTAAAACAAACTTCTCCAGCTGAAGATCTGGTAACTGAACAGAGGGTCCAAGACCTCTGTCCCACACTTTTACCACTTCCAGAGACTGGGGATTTAATAGACATTTCTGTAGAGGAGGAACCACCTAGCAAACCCCCAGCAGAAGTGCTGGCAACCGGACAGAGGGTCCAAGACCTCTGCCCCACACCTGTGGCAGTTTCGGAGGCTCAGGGTGAGAAGGTGGCAATCACTTCCCAGCAGCAGATACAGGGGGAGGAGGGAGAGGAGGTGTGTGTTGTCCCTCCCCAACAGTTGGCCAGGGTGGAGGAAGCGGCCTTCCCTCCCCAGCAAAGATCAGTGCACCTGCGAGACAGTACCATCGACATGTCGTCCCAGCAGCCAGATGAAGGAATGGAAAAGGAAGCAGCCGGCTCACCTCCCCAATGGCAGCTACACAGTTTGGGAGTGGAGGAAGCCAGCCTCCTGCCCCAATGGTTAGCCGGAGCGGAGGATGCGGAGTCCCCAGCAGAAGTGTTGGCAACAGGGCAGAGTGCTACCAACCTCTGCCCAGCACCGGCAACAACTACAGAGTTCCAGAGAGGCGGGGCAGTCGGCCTCCCTCCCAAACAGTTAGCTGGAACAGATGGTGTGGGGTTTCCAGCAGAAGGGCTGGCAACAGGGCCGAGGACTGCTGGACTCTGCTCTCAATTAACAGAGGATGGATTTCCTGTGAAGGTGGATGGGACTTCAGTCTCCACCTGTATACCCCAGGGATGCTGGGCAGTGGGCCCAGATCCCCAACAGCATGACAGAGTGAGCCCAGTCCCCCTGTCTTCTCTCCAGAGGCAGAAAGGACTCCAGGGACAAGGGCCAGTCCAGGCCTCTCCCCAGCGGCAGATATGTTCTCTGAGAGAGGCAGAGGTTGGCTGGGTGAGTAATACTCTGTTTGGAACAATTTATTTGGGGTACTGTGTGGGTACAGGCAGTAGAGGACTGGAACTACTGACTAACTTCGGAGTCAACCCGTCTGGGGTCTCCTCCTGTGTTAGTCTCCTGCCAAAAGGGGAGAAATGTGACAGACCTAGCCAGAACAGAGGCTGTTGGAGAGGACTGTATGCAAGCCTGTTGCCTTTTGATTATGGGCCCTGGATTTTCAATGGAACAATACTTTTTGTGAGGTGAATGAGAAATCCAGGCTGAACTGTACTAATCGGACTCAGTCATGTATATATGTATATATTGTATGGAGACTCCTTACTGTAGATTTGTGTCCCTGAAAAGGGAGGGGGGATTCTTCCAGCAGCCCCCTGCTGATAAGACTGATTCATTCTGTTGGGACACATCCTGTGAGGAGATGCTGGTGTCATCAATTCCAACTACCTGTGTTTATGTTAATTGAATGAGCTGATGACATTGTCCTCTATACAATGTAGGAGACGGGACGACTCCTATTGGAGCTGCTATTGTGAGAAATGTCCTGTGATAATTAACTCAGTCTGGGCAATAGGTCATGTTTCAGTCACCTAGGCTGTATAAAGGATTAGTTAATTAGCTCATGTCAATTATGTTAATTAGGTTACAGTTCTATTGTTAGAGGAGGTTCCAACGGCATATAAATTCTTGTAATTTTGATTCTAATTAAAGTGAGTTCTTGGTAGCAACAAGCAAGTGTCGCCTTGTTTTGTGCTCAGAGAGGTTGGGATATCTGTATACAGACTGGGAGGAAGTGGTATATGACGGAAGCACTCAAGCGGAGTGTGGGACGTTCCGTGACAACTGCAGCTGCTTGCCTGTGGTACTAATAGGATCAGAAGAACACCAGCAATTGTCTTCAGGTAGCTTTAGGTGCACATTGTGTAGAGGACACAGTACACTAACAGTAAATAATGCAGCTGCCTGCCTGTGGTATTAATAGGATCAGAACACCAGCAATTGTCTTTAGGTAGCTTTAGGTGCACACTGTGCAGAGGACACAGTACACTAATGCCCCATACACACGGTCGGATTTTCCGATGGACAATGTCCGATCGGAGCGTGTTGTCGGAAATTCCGACCGTGTGTGGGTGCCATCGGACATTTTCCATCGGATTTTCCGACACACAAAGTTGGACAGCAGGAGATAAAATTTTCCGACAACAAAATCCGATCGCGTCAATTCCAACCGTGTGTGGCCTGTTCCGACGCACAAAGTGCCACGCATGCTCAGAAGAAATTCCGACACGGGACAGCTCGTTCTGGTAAACTTAGCGTTCGCAATGGATACAGCACTTTCGTCACGCTGCAATGTTAAAAATGGTTTAGTACAGCGCATTCTCTTCTTCTTTATAATGTGACAAGAATTAAGTCGTTTTGCTGCTCATATTCACACAGACTTCTCACAAACTTTTATTTGTGTTTTTTTAGTGGGATTCCCTGAATATATTGTTATTAGTTGTCACATCTGACAGTTTTATATTTTTTAATTTTTTTTTATTTTGGATTTTAAGCCTTTTTTTTTCTTTAATGTTTGGATTTTTTTCAAGGCTGATCTTTGTTCAATGTTATTTTTATTTTTACTCCAGAATATTTTTGGGTGTGTTTTGTGTGTCAAGTTACCCCAACACCATTGATATCTTTTATTATTTAATCTCAAGGAGATTGTTTGGTGTTGGTGTCCCTTGTTCATTTCACATTGTATATTTGAAACGTACCTGAATCCTCACAAACAAACTGTCCTTTTTGAAGTAAAACACATAGGAGAGTATAATTCAAAACAAAAATCCTTTATTAAGGGCTCAGAACCAAACAAAGAGGAAGGCAACACTGGATCAACAGGAGAAATTAGTGAAGCCTGGGACCCCCACGGCAGACATCAATTCTTCAACATCAAAATTGGTGGCCTGAGGAGTCCATATGTAAGGGAGTGCAGTCTGGTCCGGGATTCGCAGAGATCTGGAAAGCAGCAGATGACATGTGTGTCCCCAGGCTGTGGTACCACAAGAGGCTGCATCTTTTGGCCGACCAGACTGAACCCAGGGCAATCACTGTCTGGTCTTCCTTCCACGCTTCATTCTGGGCTGTGGCTGTGCAGTTGGAGATGTGGCAGGAGGAGGAGTAGGACCTGGAGGAGGAGGAGGACTGGGGGGACCTGGAGGAGGACTGGGGGGACCTGGAGGAGAGGGAGGAGGAGGACCTGCAGGAGGAGGAGGAGGACCATCCCAAAGATGTGTGTGAGGTGTAATTTGGCCCCTCATACCTTTCTCCAGAGCCTCCGATATGAGGGCCTCACACAAGACTTTTTGGCCCTCCTCCATCCTCTGCATTTTATAGGCTATGAAGCCAGCAATGTTCTCCTCCATGGTGTGGGGCGCTCCCAGGACCTCTGTAGCCCTCCAAAAGAATGCTATAGCAGCCTCCTCTAGGGTACTCCTCCTACTGCCACTTTCTCTTTTCAGGGGGGGTGGAGGGACCTTGATATCAGCCAGCCGGCTCGGCCCGGCCACCTCCTGGCTGAGACTTCCCTGTGTATGAAAAAGGGACATAGTTTTAGTTTTTGCATCATCAATCACAATCCTAAATTAGTACTCCCAACTAACATCTAGTTAACATCATTGATTGGACAAGCAGATATATTTAGAGGAATGCTATACCTGGCTCAATCTGGGCTCCTCCACATGTGGCCTGGAAGGCCCAGGTTGGGCGTCAGAAGCCTCAGCCGGGGGGGAAAGAAGCGTGGAAGGAAGACTGGAGAGGGATGGCCTGGGTTCAGTCTGGCCTGCCAGAAAGTGCAGCCTAATGGAATACACCTGTGAAAAAGTGAAAACACAAACACAATATAAATCAACCTTAAATGAAGTCCATATAAATAAAATGTGTCCTTGATGGAAATCAAAAAGGCCACCACCAACAGTCTCTGAGGGTAAGTTGATGAGGGCAGCAACAGGGTGTTACTGGTGGGTGAAACAGAGGAACACCAAATCCAATGTGACGTCTATGTATGTGTCAGAACCACCACCATAACATCTGAGGAGGCTTACTGGACGTAGAGGACTTGGAAAGACATACGTCTTGCAAGTCACAAAAAGTTTGTTTAGCCACCGGGGCTAGCAGGGTGAAAACATCAGGTATCCAAAACTTCAATAAGTGAGGAGGGAAGATCTGTAGGCAGCTTCAACCGTCCAGAGGTATCAGCAGACCATCCGGATGTATAATTGGAACCATGAGAGAAAGAAGACTCACATGGCGTGATATCGTTTTAAAAGGCATGCATTTATTAAAACATTAAAAGAAAAGCACTCACATGGTATACGAACCCCAGATGAAGGTTGATTAACCGAAACATGTTGGGTGGACCTCCTATGATCACCGCGTCCGATATCATTTAAGCTGTTTATGATCGTATACCATGTGAGTGCTTTTCTTTTAATGTTTTAATAAATGCATGCCTTTTAAAACGATATCACGCCATGTGAGTCTTCTTTCTCTCATGGTTCCAATTATACATCCGGATGGTCTGCTGATACCTCTGGACGGTTGAAGCTGCCTACAGATCTTCCCTCCTCACTTATTGAAGTTTTGGATACCTGATGTTTTCACCCAACTTTTTGTGACTTGCAAGACGTATGTCTTTCCAAGTCCTCTACGTCCGGTAAGCCTCCTCAGATGTTATGGTGGTGGTTCTGACACATACATAGACGTCACATTGGATTTGGTGTTCCTCTGTTTCACCCACCAGTAACACCCTGTTGCTGCCCTCATCAACTTACCCTCAGAGACTGTTGGTGGTGGCCTTTTTGATTTCCATCAAGGACACATTTTATTTATATGGACTTCATTTAAGGTTGATTTATATTGTGTTTGTGTTTTCACTTTTTCACAGGTGTATTCCATTATGCTCTATATATGATTTTGTATTTGTGCAACTAAATTCCTTTTTTTAATTCACCTTTCAAATTAATTTTTTGTTTGTTTTCTGGCCATTGCTAGATGGCTCGATTTTAACATCTCACCTTGATCTACTCATACACTTAGCGCTACACTATATATATATTCGTTGAATTTTTTACTTCTTTGTCTTAGAGGTGTGTTAGCTGCTTACTGTATTATATTTTTTTAGCATCTCTGTAGCAGCGCTGTACTTATCCTTTATCTGTTTCCAGAAAGTGCAGCCTGTCGTAGTACAACATCCTGGGGACATAGATGTCATCTGCTGCTCCGGGTCTCTGTGAATCCTGGACTTTCTTGCGCTCCATTAGATATGTGCTCCTCAGGCAACCAATTAATATCTTTAAATAGGTGATGTCTGCCGTGGGGGTCACCTGCTTCACAATTTCACACAATTGCTCCAGTGCTGCCTTCCTCTTTGCTTGGTTCTTGAAATGGGGGTGGGTAATCTCCCACAGACAGGGCAGCTCACTTAGCATCTCTATGAATACTGACATGAAGTCATTGTCTTTCATTAAGATATCCATGTTCACTGCAAGACACAACACAAGACAAAGCCTAATGTCAGACAAAACTCTCCTAATCTTGTTACAATATAGGCCTCAATCTAGAAGCAGTATAGGCACAAGTTTGTCTCTTACCTTCGTTATTACGATCGGCGCGTCCAATGCTCCTTCCTCCGCTCACAGATCGTACATAATACGCACGCGTGTTACGCTTTATACACACTGCGCATGCGTGTAACTCCGCCCGCCCCTGATGTTCTTTCTAGTGTATTCCCCGCCCCTTTTCGTTCGGCGCAGTGGGTGAAGAGCACATGGCGGAGTTACAACAGGTGCGTGCTAATTCTAGCAACGAGGAGGAGGAAAGCCCAGATCCAGGCACGTCCCGATCCAGAAGGAGACGTTTTAAGGCCACAAATATGTCGTTTGGGGAGATGTTGGAGATGGTCGACATCATGAGGAAGTCCGACTATGACGGAAAATATGGGCCTTACCCCAACCCCAACATCCGAAAGGCCAAGATCATGGCGAAAGTGGTCAGGAGTCTTGAGAGAAATTTCGGGGTACGAAGATCTAAAGATTAGCTCAGGAAGCGGTGGTCGGACCTGAAGTTGAGAGAGCCAGAGCAGTACCGAAAGATCCGGAGAGTGCTGCAAAAAAGTAAGTAGTTGTGCTGTGTTCCTATTCTTTCTGTCTTTATTACGTTCGTTCTGCTCCATATGCTTTTATTAATTGTAACGTTTAAAAAGGTCAACTTTAATGTTCATGGGCCCATTATTCGTTCGTATCAAACATTTTTCTTTCGGCCTCTAGAACACCATTGTTTAGGCCATATGCATTTTCACACATTTTTGGGGCCTACTTGGATGCCAAATATTTGTTTGTGTAGATGGGTTTGTTACTAGAATTAAATGCAAACTAGATTGTGTGTAAGGAGAGGACACTGAGCAGCTGTTTTCACATCTGGACACTGGAGCACTAGTGTGGGACACAAGAACACCATTTTTATTAGGGGGGGCCACACAGGTGCTCCAGTGTATACTATAGGGGGGGCTACATCTGTGAAGCTTGTACTAAACAGGTAAAGTATTGCAGCTTGACAAAGGGCAATAAAAAATATACATCTTGGAACTCGGCTAAAATTGACAATTGTACCCCACTTCCAAGCAATGTTTCCTATTTCTAGTTCTGCCATCAAATATCTGTGGGCTAATTATACCATTTTTGTTTTACATAGGGGAGAAAAGACTCGGACACCCCTCATCCCAGGAGACCAGAGACCCCCCCCCCCCTCTGGAAGAAGGGGAAATACCAACCCAAGAAGCTGAGCAGGAGGAAGAAGAAGACGTGGTAGAGATTGGCACCACAACAGGTGAGTGTCTGCGACCACAGGCTCAGGTAAAAGAGATGGATGGTGGCAGATTTTTAAGACCTTTTTTTTGTTCTTTATCTCTTTTTAGGTGATCGTGATCCAGAACGCTTTACATCTGAAAGTGCCCAGATACTGATCGGGGAGATCATGGGGTGTAATCTCCAATTGCAAAACATCCAGCAACAAATCAGTGATGTTATTAAAAAAAATAATAACATCATTGATGTTTTGGGGCAAATTTAAACCCCACAAAATCACCTGTTTTATCGTACGAAAATTTTTTCAATGTTTAGAAAAGCCAAATTTGGAGGATGCACACAGTGTGCCAACATGTGCTATCTGCCATCACGGGAGATCAATGGATGCGTTTTGGGGGTGCAACCCCTTCCTCAATTATAAAGTAGCGTTGAGGAAGGGCTTGCTCCCCCAAAACACGTCCCTTGATCCCCCCTGATGGCAGATAGCACATGTTGACATTCGTAAATTGGTGTGCATCTTCCAAATTTGGCTTTTCCAGGGGTGATTTCCCCCCATCTGAACGCTATATCAAACCCAGTTCCTAAATACTGATGTCTGATATAGCCTTCAGGTTTTACCATATGTGAACTTTGTAAGTTCAAGTTTTTTGGCTTTCTTGTTGGTTTTACACAGGCCTGTTTTATCTGAAATGGATATTTCGATTTTTGATAATGCTACTGCAAACATTGTTATACAACAAACATGTTGGTTTGTTTTAAAAACCTTTGGGAAATGCACATGTGATTGTGCAGGTATAAAAAAGTGCCTTACTCAAGAATGTGTGGATTATTGTCTCAACACTACAACACTTTTGGGGTGATGTAATTGCTGTTTTATGCAAAAATGGGGGTTATTTCCTAAGGGCAAATACACTTTGCACTACAAGTGCAGGTTCAGTGCAGTTGCAAGTGCACTTGTAGTGAAATGTGTTTTTGCATTTAGGAAGTACCAGCCAACACTGTTTTTTATAAGGTTACCCAATCACGACATTTTCTGCACTCAACACATTTCTGTCAGGGTCAGCTAAAACAAACACAAGCAGTAAATGTCCACAAAGAATTTCTTTTGGTTGTTTTTTATTTGAAAAAGGTGTCACGGATTGTCTGGCATATTGATAGCCCCCCTACCCGCAAAGAACTCCAGGTAGCGTAACCGGACATCACGGGCATTCAGGGAGGGCAAGCCAGGACGGCCACTTTCAAGCGCCGTCAGTGTTGATGGATTAGGGATTCCGGCCTCAGGCCCAACTGAGCCTGCATAGTTGGCTGAATGTTTTCTTAAAAAATTATGGAGAACACAGCAGGCAAGTATTATATGGTTCAGTTTATACTCCGCCATATGGATGGGTGTCATAAATAATCGGAACCGGCTGGCCAGGATTCCAAATGTGTTCTCCACCACTCTTCGGGCTCTGGCCAGCCGGTACTTAAAAACCCTCTGTTCCGGGGTGAGGGTCCTCATCGGGAATGGCCGCATCAGGTGGTCCCCCAGCGCAAATGCTTCATCAGAAACAAACACAAATGGGAGACCTTCAACATTGTCCTCTGGAGGTGGCAAGTCCAAGCTGCCATTCTGGAGACGCCTGTAGAACTCCGTCTGGGCGATCACTCCACCATCGGACATCCGGCCATTCTTCCCCACGTCCACATACAAGAACTCGTAATTAGCCGACACCACCGCCAACATCACTATACTAATAAACCCCTTGTAATTATAATAGTACGACCCCGAGTTGGGTGGTGGGACGATGTGGACGTGTTTCCCATCAATTGCCCCTCCGCAGTTAGGAAAGTCCCACCGCTGGGCAAAGTGGGAGGCCACAGTCTGCCATTCCTGTGGCGTTGAAGGAAACTGTTGAGGAAAAAACAATAAACATTACTATTTTTTCAAAGATACATGGCAAGCAGATTATACACAAACATTATGGGGCAACCTCCAGATAGCATTTACTAAGGGGAATTTAACAACAACAAAGTATAAGGTACACCTATCATATTCCCCCTCCCCCCCTCTCATGGGCCATTTCTAACATTATAGGGGGGAACTCTTGGACAGGTAACCCTCTTCACTTCATTGAGAGATGAATGCCTAAATACAGGGTATTACTTTGAACAGCCCCTCCTTAGTTACACTATTGGCAGACCACTGGACAGGTAAGAAGTGTCATAATACAAAGATATAAATACACACTGTACACATTTGAGGACATTTGAACATTCTGCTATTACCTATCAAGATAATAATAGGATACAAAAACTTTAAACAGTACCATTGGAAAGTATACAGGCAGGCCCTTGCACTACATGCTTTGGGGAATTCATCCATAAATCTGACCAGTAAAGAGGTGGGTATAGTGTGTATGGGTTTGGCAAAGTCAGCAGATAGATGATTGAGGATAGAGAATTGGGATCAGCTGACTTAGCAGTTGGGGGAGGGAGGGTTACAAAAAATGTGGGGACACCACAAAAAAAAGCCTCTGGCACTCTGCCTGAATTTAAATCAAAAATAACATTTCCAAACATTTTAGGGGGTGTTTGGGGTAAAGCACTACTATGGAGCTGATAAAATACATTGTTAAGTGACTACATGAGGTGAATATAGGCCAGGAAAGACCAAGCTGGGGAGGTTATTGAAGGGCAAATATGTATGAAGGACATAAAATAATAATTACCTAAAAATCCAGCATGCATGAGAACAAAGGGGACATTCACAGCATATTACAATCATGGTAATTAGGGAATGAGGGAAGAAATACAATATATTATCAAACATTCAATACAATAAAATGTGATATAAAAGGATAAAAATCTTACCTTCATATACTCCTTCTGCAGGACCTGGATGATGGCAGAACAGGTCTCTGGGATAATGATCCCCAGAGCCTGGGGGGAGATGCCTGTCGAGAACTTGAGGTCCTGCAGGCTTCTCCCTGTGGCCAAATACCGCAAGGTAGCGACCAACCTCTGCTCCGGAGTGATGGCTTGCCTCATGCAGGTATCCTGCCTGCTAATATAGGGGGCCAGCGAAGCCAACAAACGGTGAAATACGGGGTCCGTCATCCTGAGAAAGTTCCTGAAATCATCAGGATTATTCTCACGGATCTCACGGAGCAAAGGCATATGACAGAACTGGTCACGCTGAAGCAACCAATTCTTGGTCCATGAACTCCTCCCCACCCTGTTCATGGACTGGACTTGTGTCAAGGTCAGGACCCCAACACCAAGCCCCCGCACAGCACGAACTCTACGAGGAGTACGCATACGAAACATGGCTAGAAAACGGTCGGCTGCTCAGAACAAAGTAACAGAACGCACTGAAGAACAGCAAGGCCTGTGAAGAGCGACCTGAAAAACAGCAACGAGCGGGCAAGATCGCACAGAAAACTCTGATACGAACTGACTGCACGCACTGAAGAGCAGATACAAACCCACAAGCACAAACTGAACGGCAGAAAACGATCTGAAAGCCACGAGTCTGAAAAAGCACGAATCGTCTCTCACCAAACTTTTACTAACACGAGATTAGCAAAAGGAGCCCAAAGGGTGCCGCGCTTGGTTCTGAACCGGCCTTTTCTAGTCTCGTCGTACGTGCTGTACATCACCGCGTTCTTGGCGATCGGAAATTCTGACAACTTTGTGCGACCGTATGTAGGCAAAACAAGTTTGAGCCAACATCCGTCGGAAAAAATCCTAGGATTTTGTTGTCGGAATGTCCGAACAAAGTCCGACCGATTGTACGGGGCATAACTGTAAATACTGCAGCTGCCTGCCTTTGGTATTAATATGATCAGATGAACACAAGCAATTATCGTCAGGTATCTTTAGGTGCATATTGTGCTGAGGACACAGTACACTAACTGTAAATACTGCAACTGCCTGCCTGTGGTATTAATAGGATCAGAACAACAGCAATTGTCTTCAGGTAGGTTTAGGTGCACACTTTGCAGAGGAAACAGTACACTAACTTGTAAATACTGCAGCTGCCTGCCTGTGGTACTGATTGGATCATAAGAACACCAGCAAATGTTTTCAGGTAGCTTTAGATGCACACGGGGCAAAGGGCAAAGTACACTAACTGTAAATACTGCAGCTGCCTGCCTGTGGTATTAATAGGATCAGAACAACAGCAATTGCCTAAAGGTAGCTTTAGATGCACACTGTGCAGAGGATACAGTACACTAACTGTAAATCATGCAGCTGCCTGCCTGTGGTACAAATAGGATTAGAAGAACGCCAGCAATTGTCTTCAGGTAGGTTTAGGTGCACACAGTAAAGAGGACACAGTGCACTAACTGTAAATACTATAGTTGCCCGCCTGTGGTACAAATAGAATTAGAAGAACACCAGCAGGTGTCTTTAGGTAGCTTTAGGTTCACACTGTGCAGAGGACACAGTACACTAACTGTAAATACTGCAGCTGCCTGCCTGTGTTATTAATAGGATCAGAACGACAGCAATTGTCTTCAGGTAGCTTTAGGTGCACACTGTGCAGAGGACACAGTATACTAACTGTAAATACTGCAACTGCCTGCCTGTGGTACTAATAGGTTTAGAAGAACAACAGCAATTGTCTTCAGGTAGCTTTAGATGCACATTGTGTAGAGGACACAGTATACTAACTGTAAACACTGCAGCTACCTGCATGTGGTTCTAATAGGATCAGAAGAACACAAGCAATTGTCTTCGGGTAACTTTAGGTGCAAATTGTGTAGAGGACACAGTGCACTAACTGTAAATCTTGCTGCTGCCTGCCTGTGGTATTAATAGGTTCAGAACAAAAGCAATTATTTACAGGTAGATTTAGGTGCACACTGTGCAGAGGACACAGTACACTAACTGTCTATACTGCAGCTGCCTGCCTTTGGTACTAATATAATCAAAAGAACACCAGCAATTGTCTTCAGGTAGCTTTAGGTGCAAATTGTGTAGAGGACACAGTGCACTAACTGTAAATACTGCAGCTACCTGCCTGTGGTATTAATAGGATCAGAACAACAGCAATTGTCTTCACGTAACTTTAGGTGCACACTGTGCAGAGGACACAGTACACTAACTGTAAATACTGCAACTGCCTGCCTGTAGTACTAATAGGATCAGAAGAACACCAGCAATTGTCTTCAGTTAGCTTTAGGTGCACATTGTGTAGAGGACACAGTATACTAACTGTAAATACTGCAGCTTCCGGCCTGTGGTACTAATAGGATCAGAAGAACACCAGCAATTGTATTCAGCTACCTTTAGGTGCACGCTGTGCAGAGGACACAGTACACTAACGGTAAATACTGCAGCTGCCTGCCTGTGGTAATAATATGATCAAAAGAACACCAGAAATTGTCTTCAGGTAGCTTTAGGTGCACATTGTGTAGCGGACACAGTACACTAACTGCAAATACTGCAGCTGCCTGCCTCTGGTATTAATAGGATCAGAAGACCAGCAATTGTCTTCAGGTAGGTTTAGGTGCACATTGTGCAGACGACACAGTACACTCACTGTAAATACTGCAGCTGCCTGTATGTGGTACTAATAGGATCAGAAGAACACCAGCAATTGTCTTCAGGTAGCTTTAGGTGCACATTGTGTAAAGGACACAGTATAGTAACTGTAAATACTGCAGCTGTCTGCCTGTGGTATTAATAGGATCAGAACAACAGCAATTGTTTTCAGGTAGCTTTAGCTGCACACTGTGCAGAGGACACAGTACACTAACTGTAAATACTGTAGCTGCCTGCCTGTGGTACTAATAGGATCAGAACACCAGCAATTGTCTTTAGGTAGCTTAAGGAGCACACTGTGCAGAGGACACAGTACACTAACTGTAAATACTGCAGCTGCCTGCCTTTGGTATTAATATGATCAGATGAACACCAGCAATTATCGTCAGGTAGCTTTAGGTGCATATTGTGCTGAGGACACAGTACACTAACTGTAAATACTGCAACTGCCTGCCTGTGGTATTAATAGGATCAGAACAACAGCAATTGTCTTCAGGTAGGTTTAGGTGCACACTTTGCAGAGGAGACAGTACACTAACTTGTAAATACTGCAGCTGCCTGCCTGTGGTACTGATTGGATCATAAGAACACCAGCAAATGTTTTCAGGTAGCTTTAGGTGCACACGGGGCAAAGGGCACAGTACACTAACTGTAAATACTGCAGCTGCCTGCCTGTGGTATTAATAGGATCAGAACAACAGCAATTGCCTAAAGGTAGCTTTAGATGCACACTGTGCAGAGGATACAGTACACTAACTGTAAATCATGCAGCTGCCTGCCTAAGGTACAAATAGGATTAGAAGAACGCCAGCAATTGTCTTCAGGTAGGTTTAGGTGCACACAGTAAAGAGGACACAGTGCACTAACTGTAAATACTGTAGTTGCACGCCTGTGGTACAAATAGAATTAGAAGAACACCAGCAAGTGTCTTTAGGTAGCTTTAGGTGCACACTGTGCAGAGGACACAGTACACTAACTGTAAATACTGCAGCTGCCTGCCTGTGGTATTAATAGGATCAGAACAACAGCAATTGTCTTCAGGTAGCTTTAGGTGCACACTGTGCAGAGGACACAGTACACTAAATGTAAATACTGCAGCTGCCTGCCTGTGGTATTAATAGGATCAGATGAACTTAAGGAATTATCTTCAGGTAGCTTTAGGTGCACATTGTGCAGGGGACACAGTACACTAACTGTAAATACTGCAACTGCCTGCCTGTGGTACTAATAGGTTTAGAAGAACACCAACAATTGTCTTCAGGTAGCTTTAGATGCACATTGTGTAGAGGACACAGTATACTAACTGTAAACACTGCAGCTACCTGCATGTGGTACTAATAGGATCAGAAGAACACCAGAAATTGTATTCAGGTAGCTTTAGGTGCACACTGTGCAGAGGAGATAGTACACGAACTGTAAATACTGCAGCTGCCTGTATGTGGTATTAATAGGATCAGAACAGCAGCAATTGTCTTCAGGTAGCTTTAGGTGCACACTGAGCAGAGGACACAGCACACTAACTGTAAATACTGCAGCTGCCTGCCTGTGGTACTAATAGGATCAGAAGAACACCAGCAATTGTCTTCAGGTAGCTTTAGGTGCACATTGTGTAGAGGACACAGTGCACTAACTGTAAATCCTGCAGCTGCCTGCCTGTGGTATTAATAGGTTCAGAACAACAGCAATTGTTTACAGGTAGATTTAGGTGCACACTGTGCAGAAGACACAGTACACTAACTATCTATACTGCAGCTGCCTGCCTTTGGTACTAATATAATCAGAAGAACACCAGCAATTGTCTTCAGGTAGCTTTAGGTGCAAATTGTGTAGAGGACACAGTGCACTAACTGTAAATACTGCAGCTACCTGCCTGTGGTATTAATAGGATCAGAACAACAGCAATTGTCTTCACGTAACTTTAGGTGCACACTGTGCAGAGGACACAGTACACTAACTGTAAATACTGCAACTCCCTGCCTGTAGTACTAATAGTATCAGAAGAACACCAGCAATTGTCTTCAGTTAGCTTTAGGTGCACATTGTGTAGAGGACACAGTATACTAACTGTAAATACTGCAGCTTCCGGCCTGTGGTACTAATATCATCAGAAGAACACCAGCAATTGTATTCAGCTACCTTTAGGTGCACACTGTGCAGAGGACACAGTACACTAACTGTAAATACTGCAGCTGCCTGCCTGTGGTATTAATATGATCAAAAGAACACCAGAAATTGTCTTCAGGTAGCTTTAGGTGCACATTGTGTAGCGGACACAGTACACTAACTGCAAATGCTGCAGCTGCCTGCCTCTGGTATTAATAGGATCAGAAGACCAGCAATGTCTTCGGGTAGCTTTAGGTGCACACTGTGAAGAGGACACAGTACACTAACTTGTAAATACTGCAGCTGCCTTCCTGTGGTACTAATAGGATCAGAAGAACACCAGCAATTATCTTCAGGTAGCTTTAGGTAGGCACTGTGCAGAGGACACAGTACACTAACTGTAAATACTGCAGCTACCTGCCTGTGGTATTAATAGGATCAGAACAACAGCAATTGTCTTCAGGTAGCTTTAGGTGCACACTGTGAAGAGGACACAGTACACTAACTGTAAATACTGCAGCTGCCTGCTTGTGGTACTAATAGGATCAGAAGAACACCAGCAATTGTCTTCAGGTAGCTTTAGGTTGACATTGTGTAGAGGACACAGTATACTAACTGTAAAGACTGCAACTGCCTGCCTGTGGTATTAATAGGTTTAGAAGAACACCAGCAATTATCTTCATGTAGCTTTAGGTGCACACTGTGCAGAGGACACAGAACACTAATTGTAAATGCTGCAGCTACCTGCCTGTGGTACTAATAGGATCAGAAGAAAACCAGCAATTGTCTTCAGGTAGCTTTAGGTGCACACGGTGCAAAGGACACAGTACACTAACTGTAAATACTGAAGCTGCCTGCCTGTGGTAATAATGGGATCAGAAGAACACCAGAAATTGTCTTCAGGTAGCTTTAGGTGCCTTCTGTGCAGAGGACACAGTACACTAACTGCAAATACTGGAGTTGCCTGCCTGTGGTACTAATAGGATCAGAAGAACACCAGCAATTGTCTTCAGGTAGCTTTAGGTGCGCACTCTGCAGAGGAAACAATGCACTAACTGTAAATACTGCAGCTGCCTGCCTGTGGTATTAATAGGATCAGAACAACAGCAATTGTCTTCAGGTAGGTTTAGGTGCACATTGTGCAGACGACACAGTACACTCACTGTAAATACTGCAGCTGCCTGCCTGTGGTACTAATAGGATCAGAAGAACACCAGCAATTGTCTTCAGGTAGCTTTAGGTGCACATTGTGTAAAGGACACAGTATAGTAACTGCAAATACTGCAGCTGTCTGCCTGTGGTATTAATAGGATCAGAACAACAGCAATTGTTTTCAGGTAGCTTTAGCTGCACACTGTGCAGAGGACACAGTACACTAACTGTAAATACTGTAGCTGCCTGCCTGTGGTACTAATAGGATCAGAAGAACACCAGCAATTGTCTTCAGGTAGCTTTAGGTGCAAATTGAGTAGAAGACACAGTACACTAACTGTAAATACTGCAGCTGCCTGCCTATGGTATTAATAGGATCAGAACACCAGCAATTGTCTTTAGGTAGCTTTAGGAGCACACTGTGCAGAGGACACAGTACACTAACTGTAAATACTGCAGCTGCCTGCCTTTGGTATTAATATGATCAGATGAACACCAGCTATTATCGTCAGGTAGCTTTAGGTGCATATTGTGCTGAGGACACAGTACACTAACTGTAAATACTGCAACTGCCTGCCTGTGGTATTAATAGGATCAGAACAACAGCAATTGTCTTCAGGTAGGTTTAGGTGCACACTTTGCAGAGGAAACAGTACACTAACTTGTAAATACTGCAGCTGCCTGCCTGTGGTACTGATTGGATCATAAGAACACCAGCAAATGTTTTCAGGTAGCTTTAGGTGCACACGGGGCAAAGAGCACAGTACACTAACTGTAAATACTGCAGCTGCCTGCCTGTGGTATTAATAGGATCAGAACAACAGCAATTGCCTAAAGGTAGCTTTAGATGCACACTGTGCAGAGGATACAGTACACTAACTGTAAATCATGCAGCTGCCTGCCTAAGGTACAAATAGGATTAGAAGAACGCCAGCAATTGTCTTCAGGTAGGTTTAGGTGCACACAGTAAAGAGGACACAGTGCACTAACTGTAAATACTGTAGTTGCCCGCCTGTGGTACAAATAGAATTAGAAGAACACCAGCAAGTGTCTTTAGGTAGCTTTAGGTGCACACTGTGCAGAGGACACAGTACACTAACTGTAAATACTGCAGCTGCCTGCCTGTGGTATTAATAGGATCAGAACAACAGCAATTGTCTTCAGGTAGCTTTAGGTGCACACTGTGCAGAGGACACAGTACACTAAATGTAAATACTGCAGCTGCCTGCCTGTGGTATTAATAGGATCAGATGAACTCCAGCAATTATCTTCAGGTAGCTTTAGGTGCACATTGTGCAGAGGACACAGTACACTAACTGTAAATACTGCAACTGCCTGCCTGTGGTACTAATAGGTTTAGAAGAACACCAACAATTGTCTTCAGGTAGCTTTAGATGCACATTGTGTAGAGGACACAGTATACTAACTGTAAACACTGCAGCTACCTGCATGTGGTACTAATAGGATCAGAAGAACACCAGAAATTTTATTCAGGTAGCTTTAGGTGCACACTGTGCAGAGGACATAGTACACGAACTGTAAATACTGCAGCTGCCTGTATGTGGTATTAATAGGATCAGAACAGCAGCAATTGTCTTCAGGTAGCTTTAGGTGCACACTGAGCAGAGGACACAGCACACTAACTGTAAATACTGCAGCTGCCTGCCTGTGGTACTAATAGGATCAGAAGAACACCAGCAATTGTCTTCAGGTAGCTTTAGGTGCACATTGTGTAGAGGACACAGTGCACTAACTGTAAATCCTGCAGCTGCCTGCCTGTGGTATTAATAGGTTCAGAACAACAGCAATTGTTTACAGGTAGATTTAGGTGCACACTGTGCAGAGGACACAGTACACTAACTGTCTATACTGCAGCTGCCTGCCTTTGGTACTAATATAATCAGAAGAACACCAGCAATTGTCTTCAGGTAGCTTTTGGTGCAAATTGTGTAGAGGACACAGTGCACTAACTGTAAATACTGCAGCTACCTGCCTGTGGTATTAATAGGATCAGAACAACAGCAATTGTCTTCACGTAACTTTAGGTGCACACTGTGCAGAGGACACAGTACACTAACTGTAAATACTGCAACTGCCTGCCTGTAGTACTAATAGTATCAGAAGAACACCAGCAATTGTCTTCAGTTAGCTTTAGGTGCACATTGTGTAGAGGACACAGTATACTAACTGTAAATACTGCAGCTTCCGGCCTGTGGTACTATTATCATCAGAAGAACACCAGCAATTGTATTCAGCTACCTTTAGGTGCACACTGTGCAGAGGACACAGTACACTAACTGTAAATACTGCAGCTGCCTGCCTCTGGTATTAATAGGATCAGAAGACCAGCAATTGTCTTCAGGTAGCTTTAGGTGCACACTGTGCAGAGGACACAGTACACTAACTTGTAAATACTGCAGCTGCCTTCATGTGGTACTAATAGGATCAGAAGAACTCCAGCAATTGTCTTCAGGTAGCTTTAGGTTGACATTGTGTAAAGGACACAGTATACTAACTGTAAAGACTGCAACTGCCTGCCTGTGGTATTAATAGGATCAGAAGAACACCAGCAATTGTCTTCAGGTAGCTTTAGGTGCACACTGTGCAGAGGACACAGTACATTAACTGTAAATACTGCAGCTGCCTGTCAGTGGTATTAATATGATCAGAAGAACACCAGCAATTGTCTTCAGGTAGCTTTAGGTGCACATTGTGTAGCGGACACAGTACACTTACTGCTAATACTGCAGCTGCCTGCCTGTGGTATTAATAGGATCAGAACACCAGCAATTGTATTCAGGTAGCTTTAGTTGTACACTGTGCAGAGGACACAGTACACTAACTGTAAATACTGCATCTACCTGCCTGTGGTATCTGTGGTATTGATAGGATCAGAACAACAGCAATTGTCTTCAGGTAGCTTTAGGTGCACACTGTGAAGAGGATACAGTACACTAACTGTAAATACAGCAGCTGCCTACCTGTGGTACTAATAGGATCACAAGAACAAAAGCAATTATCTTCAGGTAGCTTTAGGTAGGCACTGTGCAGAGGACACAGTACACTAACTGTAAATACTGCAGCTACCTGCCTGTGGTATTAATAGGATCAGAACAACAGCAATTGTCTAAAGGTCGCTTTAGGTACACACTGTGCAGAGGATACAGTACACTAACTGTAAATCATGCAGCTGCCTGCCTGTGGTACAAATAGGATTAGAAGAACGCCAGCAATTGTCTTCAGGTAGGTTTAGGTGCACACAGTAAAGAGGACTAAGTGCACTAACAGTAAATAGTGTAGTTGCCCGCCTGTGGTACCAATAGAATTAGAAGAACACCAGCAAGTGTCTTCAGGTAGCTTTAGGTGCACACTGTGCAGAGGACACAGTACACTAACTGAAAATCCTGCAGCTGCCTGCCTGTGGTATTAATAGGATCAGAACAACAGCAATTGTTTACAGGTAGATTTAGGTGCACACTGTGCAGAGGACACAGTACACTAACTGTCTGTACTGCAGCTGCCTGCCTTTGGTACTAATATAATCAGAAGAACACCAACAATTGTATTCAGGTAGCTTTAGGTGCAAATTGGGTAGAGGACACAGTGCACTAACTGTAAATACTGCAGCTACCTGCCTGTGGTATTAACAGGATCTGAACAACAGCAATTGTCTTCACGTAACTTTAGGTGCACACTGTGCAGAGGACACAGTATACTAACTGTAAAGACTGCAACTGCCTGCCTGTGGTATTAATATTATCAGAAGAACACCAGCAATTGTCTTCAGGTAGCTTTAGGTGCACATTGTGCAGAGGGCACAGTACACTAACTTTAAATACTGCAGCTTCCTGCCTGTGGTATTAATAGGATCAGAACACCAGCAATTGTATTCAGGTAGCTTTAGGTGCACACTGTGCAGAGGACACATTACACTAACTTGTAAATACTGCAACTGCATGCCTGTTGTACTAATAGGATCAGAAGAACACCAGTAATTGTCTTCAGGTAGCTTTAGGTGCACACTGTGCAGAGGACACAGTACACTAATGCCCCGTACACACGGTCGGATTTTCTGATGGAAAATGTCCGATCGGAGCGTGTTGTGGGAAATTCCGACCGTGTGTGGGCTCCATCGGACATTTTCCATCGGATTTTCCAACACACAAAGTTGGAGAGCAGGAGATAAAATTTTCCGACAACAAAATCCGTTGTCAGAAATTCCGATCGTGTGTACACAAATCCGACGGACAAAGTGCCACGCATGCTCAGAATAAATAAAGAGATGAAAGCTATTGGCCACTGCCCCGTTTATAGTCCCGACGTACGTGTTTTACGTCACCGTGTTCAGAACGATCGGATATTCCGACCACTTTGTGTGACCGTGTGTATGCAAGACAAGTTTGAGCCAATATCCGTCGGAAAAAATCAATGGATTTTGTTGTCTGAATGTCCGAACAAAGTCCGACCGTGTGAACGCCCTATAACTGTAGATACTGCAGCTGCCAGCATGTGGTATTAATAGGATCAGAACAGCAGTAATTGTCTTCAGCTAGCTTTAGGTGCACACTATGCAGAGGACACAGTACACTAACTGTAAATACTGCAGCTACCTGCCTATGGTACTCATAGGATCAGAAGAACACCAGCAATTGTCTTCAGGTTCCTTCAGATGCACATTGTGTAGAGGACACAGTATACTAACTGTAAATACTGCAGCTACCTGCCTGTGGTACTAATAGGATCAGAAGAACACCAGCAATTGTCTTCAGGTAGCTATAGGTGCACACTGTGCAGAGGACACAGTACACTAACTGTAAATACTGCAGCTGCCTGCCTGTGGTACTAATTGGATCAGAAGAACACCAGCAATTGTCTTCAGGTAGCTTTAGGTGCACATTGTGTAGAGGACACAGTACACTAACAGTAAATACTGCATCTGCCTGCCTGTGGTATTAATAGGATCAGAACAACAGCAATTGTCATTAGGTAGCTTTAGGTGAACACTGTGCAGAGGACACAGTACACTAACTGTAAATACTGCAGCTGCCTGCCTGTGGTACTAATAGGATCAGAAGAACACCAGCAATTGTCTTCAGGTACCTTCAGATGCACATTGTGTAGAGGACACAGTACACTAACTGTAAATACTGCAGCTGCCTGCCTGTGGTATTAATAGGATCAGAAAAAACAGCAATTGTCTTCAGGTAGCTTTAGGTGCACACTGTGCAGAGGACACAGTACACTAACTGCAAATACTGCAGCTGCCTGCCTGTAGTACTAATAGGATCAGAAGAACACCAGCATTTTTTTTCAAGTAGCTTTAAGTGCACACTGTGCAGAGGACACAGTACACTAATTGTAAATACTGCAGTTGCCTGCCTGTGGTACTAATAGGATCAGAAGAACACCAGAAATTGTCCTCAGGTGGCTTTAGGTGCGCACTGTGCAGAGGACACAGTACACTAACTGTAATTCCTGCAAATGCCTGCCTGTGGTATTAATAGGATCAGAACAACAGCAATTGTCTTCAGGTAGCTTTAGGTGCACACTGTGCAGAGGACACAGTACACTAACTGTAAATACTGCAGCTGCCTGCCTGTGGTATTAATAGGATCAGATGAACTCCAGCAATTATCTTCAGCTAGCTTTAGGTGCACACTGTGCAGAGGACACAGTACAATAACTGTAAATACTGCAGCTGCCTGCCTATGGTACTAAGAGGATCAGAAGAACAGCAGCAATTGTCTTCAGGTAGCTTTAGGTTCACACTGTTCAGAGGACACAGTACACTAACTGTAAATACTGCAGCTGCCTGCCTGTAGTACTAATGGGATCTGATGAACACCAGCAATTATCTTCAGGTAGCTTTAGGTGCACACGGTGCAAAGGACACAGTACACTAACTGTAAATACTGCAGCTGCCTGCCTGTGGTACTAATAGGATCAGAAGAACACCAGCAATTGTCTTCAAGTAGCTTTAGGTGCGCACTCTGCAGAGGACACAGTGCACTAACTGTAAATACTGCAGCTACCTACCTGTGGTGTTAATAGAATCAGAACAACAGCAATTGTCTTCAGATAGCTTTAGGTGCACATTGTGCAGAGGACACAGTACACTAACTGTAAATACTGCATCTGCCTGCCTGTGGTTCTAATAGGATCAGAAGAACACCAGCAATTGTCTTCAGGTAGCTTTAGGTGCACATTGTGTAGAGGACACAGTACACTAACTGTAAATACTGCAGCTGCCTGCCTGTGGTATTAATAGGATCAGAACACCAGCAATTGTCTTCAGGTAGCTTTAGGTGCACACTGTGCAGAGGACACAGTACACTTACTTTAAATACTGCAGCTGCCTGTCTTTGGTATTACTAGGATCAGATGAACACCAGCAATTATCTTCAGACAACTTTAGGTGCACACTGTGCAGAAGACACAGTACACTAACTGTAAATACTGCAACTGCCTGCCTGTGGTACTAATAGGATCAGAAGAACACCAGCAATTCTCTTCAGGTAGCTTTAGGTGCACATTGTGTAGAAGACACAGTATACAACTGTAAATACTGCAGCTGCCTTCCTGTGGTATTAATAGGATCAGAAAAGCAGTGATTTTCTTCAGGTAGCTTTAGGTGCACACTGTGTAGAGGACACAGTACACTAACTGTAAATACTGCAGCTTCCTGCCTGTGGTATTAATAGGATCAGAAAAGCAGTGATTTTCTTCAGGTAGCTTTAGGTGCATACTGTGCAGAGGACACAGTGCACGAACTGTAAATACTGCAGCTGCCTGCCTGTGGTACTAATGGGATCAGAAGAACACCAGCAATTGTCTTCAGGTAGCTTTAGGTGCACATTGTGTAGAAGACACAGTATACAACTGTAAATACTGCAGCTGCCTTCCTGTGGTATTAATAGGATCAGAAAAGCAGTGATTTTCTTCAGGTAGCTTTAGGTGCACACTGTGTAGAGGAAACAGTGCAATAACTGTAAATTCTGCAGCTTCCTGCCTATGGAATTAATAGGATCAGAACAACAGCAATTGCCTTCAGGTAACTTTTGGTGCACACTGTGCAGAGGACACAGTACACTAACTGTAAATATTGCAACTGCCTGCCTGTGGTACTAATAGAATCAGAAGAACACCAGCTATTTTCTTCAAGTAGCTTTAGGTGCACATTGTGTAGAGGACACAGTACACTAACTGTAAATACTGCAGCTGCCTTCCTGTGGTATTAATAGAATCAGAAGAACACCAGCTATTTTCTTCAAGTAGCTTTAGGTGCACATTGTGTAGAGGACACAGTACACTAACTGTAAATACTGCAGCTGCCTACCTGTGGTATTAATAGCATCAGAAAAGCAGTAATTGTCTTCAGGTAGCTTTAGGTGCACACTGTGCAGAGGACACAGTACACTAACTGTAAATACTGCAGCTGCCTGCCTGTGGTACTAATAGGATAAGAAGAACACCAGCAATTGTCTTCCAGTAGCTTTAGGTGCACATTGTGTAGAGGACACAGTGCACTAACTGTAAATACTGCAGCTGTCTGCCTGTGGTATTAATAGGAACAGAAAAAACAGCAATTGTCTTCAGGTAGCTTTAGGTGCACACTGTGCAGAGGACACAGTACACTAACTGCAAATACTACAGCTGCCTGCCTGTAGTACTAATAGGATCAGAAGAACACCAGCAATTGTTTTCAAGTAGCTTTAAGTGCACACTGTGCAGAGGACACAGTACACTAACTTTAAATGCTGCAGCTGCCTTCCTGTGTGTATTAATACGATCAGAACAACAGCAATTGTCTTCAGATAGCTTTAGGTGCACACTGTGTAGAGGACACAGTGCACTAACTTTTAAATACTGCAGCTGCCTGACTGTGGTATTGAAAGGATCAGAACACCAGCAATTGTCTTCAGGTAGCTTTAGGTGCACACTGCGAAAAAAGGACACAGTACACTAACTGTAAATACTGCAGCTGCCTGCCTTTGGTATTAATAGGATCAGATGAACAAAAGCAATTATCTTCAGGTAGCTTTAGGTGCACAGTGTGCAGAATACACAGTACACTAACTGTAAATACTGCAACTGCCTGCCTGTGGTATTAATAGGATCAGAACAACAGCAATTGTCTTCAGGTAGCTTGACTGTTGTATAGCAGATGTGTTTAACTCCCCCATAAACTATACTACCCCACTTATAAACGTATTCATTAACCGAGACCACACCGTGCTCTTGGGGTAACAAAGGCCGTAGCAGCCTACTTTATTTAACAAATATAATGACTCAAATATCAAAACATATAAAACGTATAAGTAGAAAAAACATATCTGTTATAAAACCTATGAAATCTAACGTTGGTCTGAGCAGGAAATTAATAAACCTCTGTGTTAATAAACCTTCTTGCACTGCAGTCCCTCTCAAATGTATTATCCCTGCCTCAAGCCGACAAGCTGGCTCAAAGACTACCCCTGACCGCAGTGCCCCATTATCACTTCCTGGCTAACCTCCGTTAACCGGGAACCACCATCAGGACCCCTCCAACGATAGTCCCGATCTCATCCTTCTGATATCTTCTTTCCCTGCACAGACCAACGTCCGCCACAGCAAACAAGGGTAATTCCCTTACCCTTGGATGCCCCTCCACACCCGAAGTGCTCGTTGTATACCATCTTGAAGGCCCAAAGCCCACATGTCTATGCCTACCTCGTTTAAATGAACCCCATCTTTTTTCAAATATCTCCAGGTCTCAAACTCCAACTCTAGATGACGTATTGCCAACCCTCCCTTCCGTACCATGAATTTGCTCACCTCCCTATTAATCTTCCTCCTGGCTCTATTAATACCTTCCACTGATCTGGCCATTCTCCATGTCATACGCGCCACTATATCTGACCATACAACGACCATATCAGGAAATTGCTCCATCAAGCGGTCAATATCTGATTTGATGTCTCGTGTAATGTCTAACATGGACCTAATCCCCAAATCATTGCCGCCCACATGTAATACTAACACATCAGGTTGTCTGTCCCTAGCTGCATAACGATGCACCTCAGGAACCAACCGGCCCCATAACATTCCCGGGACTCCAAACCATTTTATGTAGGCTTCCTTTCTGTCAAAACCCAACTGCCTACCATCGTACCTCACGTCCCCTCTCCATGCCCCCCAGCAGACATAGGAATGGCCCATGATCCAGACCATCCCGGTCGCCGAATCTGAAATTAAAAGAGGAAAAAACAACATACACTATAGCATGACCATCATTTTCAAAAACCATACCCGGGCAGACTGAAGAGTCCTGCCCACTTGATTACCTCACAAACCTACCACCAGGTGGGGCCTAACGTAAGACCTGAACCTGTTAGACTCCCACCACCCAATCCGTTTCACTGCCTCCATATCCATCCCTTGTCTCGCTGCTTCTGTTGCTGCTCCTATCCTGAATGAGTGGGATGAAAATGCTTTGCCATCCAAACCCAACTGCTCCAAGCATTTTCTAAATATAGCCCCAAACTGAAAACGTGACAACGGCGTTCCATCCTTGTGTACCAAAAACGCGCCTAGCCCCGCCGGGCGAACCCGCATGAAAACCCTTACCGCTTCCATCGGGCATAAAGGTGAACCCGGAATTGGAAACACCTGTACCAGCTTCCCCCTGCCCGCCTGATCTGTTTTTGATTTTTTTAACCACAAGGATAGCCTTCCCCCACTGCACTCCACCTCCTGGCTCCCAATTCCCCCTTGTACTTTCTTTGAAGGGCTGACCAGTTCCCCAATTCTAAATGCCCCAAAAAACGCCAATAAAAACGCTACTGTAAACAATTTTATCTCAAATTCCGATGAACACACCTCCCTCAACTTGGCTACTATACCCTTGAGAATCTCAAATGTCACGGGCTTCCTGGTATCCTTCCGAACCACCGATCGCCTGTAACCTTTTACGGCCTGCCTCACCCAGAAATCTTTTGTAAAATCAGGCCGCCCCTGTAATTTGAACAAGAAGGCTAAACCTGACAGTTGCGCATTCACTACCGATGCAGACACCCCCTCTTCCATTTTCCTGGCTACGTAGTATAAAACGAGTAAACGTCCTGCTTGCCCATTCGGCTCTTCTCCCACCTCTTGCACAAACGCCAACCACTCCTTCCAGACCCTCGTGTATGCTGACCACGTAGACCCACTTACCGACCGCTTTATCCATCCCGTGATGATTCCAACGCTATCCCCCACAACCATTCGGGACAAGGCACTCCTTGTTGCTCTGCATCTGGCGCCAACTCTCGGAACCTGTCCCACTGGAAGCGAGATAATGCATCAGCTATCACATTCTCCACTCCTGGCAGGTGTACAGCGTGAATGAAAACATTCAGTTGTAAGCATCTCAGCACCAAATGTTGAAGTAATCTAATAACCGGCGGAGAAGACGCCATGTTCTTATTGATTACCTGCACCACCCCCAAATTGTCCCCATGGAAACGCACCTTCAGATCCCAGAAAGATGCTCCCCACAACTCCACTGCAAGCACTACTGGAAATAATTCCAACAGCACCAAATTCTTCATGAAACCCGCCGCTATCCAGGACTGTGGCCAGGGGCCTGCACTCCATTGTCCCTGGAAGAAAGCTCCAAAACCTGAAGACCCTGCTGCGTCTGTAAAGAGCTCCAGGTCGAAATTACTGACCGGTCCTGCCATCCATAACGCTCGGCCATTGAATGACTCCAAAAAGGTATGCCATACCCTCAGGTCATCCCTATGCGCCTTGACCAAGCGTACAAAATGTCTCGGGGAATTAATGCCACTCGTACTTGCTGCCAGACGACGACTGAACACCCTCCCCATAGGTAAAATGTGACAAGCAAAATTAAGCTTGCCTAACACCGATTGCAATAAGCGCAATTGCACTTTTCGCAATCCAATCAGCCTCGCAATCTCTGTTTTCAGGTCTGCCAACTTTGCCTCCGGTAACCTGCATTCCATGGCCTCCGAATCCAGGACGATGCCTAGAAACGTGATGACCGTACAAGGTCCCTCAGTTTTTTCAGGCGCCAATGGAATGCCAAACCTGTCTGCTATGTGTTCCAGCGTTGCCAAGAGCACCGCGCAGATCCTGGACTCAGCCGGTCCTATGCATAGGAAGTCATCCAGGTAATGAATTATAGAATTCACACCCAAAACCTCCCTTACCACCCACTCTACAAAAGAGCTGAATTGCTCAAATATCGCACATGATATAGAGCAACCCATCAGTAGGCATTGGTCGACGTAGAACTCATCGTCCCAATGACATCCTAGCAACCTAAAACTTTCAGGGTGCACTGGTAACAGCCTAAAAGCCGATTCTATATCAACCTTAGCCAACAGTGCCCCTTTTCCGTACCGGCGCACCCACCCTACGGCTGCATCAAATGACGTATATGTCACTGAGCACGCTTCCTGATCTATGGCGTCATTCACCGACCCCCCTTTTGGAAAGGACAGGTGATGGATGAGCCTGAATTTATTGTGTTCCTTCTTCGGCACTACCCCCAGTGGTGACACCACCAGATCAGCCAAAGGTGCTGACGAGAATGGCCCCGCCATCCTTCCCATTGCAACCTCCTTACGTAGTTTTTCACCAACCACGTCCGGGTGTTGCAAAGCGGACCGGAGGTTGGGTGGAACGGGAGGAACTACCGCCAGTGAACAGGGTATTCGGAAGCCCACGGAGAAACCTTCTTCCAATAATTTTGCCGCTTTCTTATCCGGATACCTACCGAGAAACGGCCGCATCCTTCCCATTCTCACCGGAGTCCTCCCTCTTGTGTCCAGCTTCCCCTGAGCGACCCTTACCTTGTTTGAAGCATCTGGATGCTGAATGGGCTCCATTGCACCCTGAACACTCATGCTTAAACCTACATGAACTTCCGAACTTGCATGTCCCTGAGTTATATTGCCAGCACACCCCTTTTCTGTTTCCGGCCGACTGTCCCTGTGCTGAAGGTCCGCCGCCCCCCCCCCCTGAAAAAACTGGTTCGTGCCCGCGCAGACGTCATTAAATGCATCCATAGGCTGATATCCTTGTGGTCCCATCGCAGCTCTTTTCGCACTGCTCTCCGTTGCCGAAACTGCTCATCATACCTCAGCCACGCAGTCCCGCCATAAACTCTATACGCTTCCCCAATAGAATCCTGATAGCAAAAGAGCGCCGAACAATGTTCGGGTTGTTTTTCCCCAATAACACTTGCCATTATGGCGAACGCCTGCAGCCAATTGGTAAATGTACGCGGGATTAACCGGTATCCCCTTTTCTCTTCGTCCTCTTTTTTGGAATCGTCAGGTTTTACTCTATCTAAATTGAATTTTTCCAAAGGGAGTAAAGAAAAAATCTCCACATACTCACCTTTCCACAGTTTCTCTCTGACCTCCTGCTTCAGATGCGCTCCTAACGGCCCTTCATAACACATGTATACTTCACATTTTGCTGCATCCGCAATTCTAATTATATCCTGCCTCGCCACCGTCTCCCTGGCCACAGCCGTCTTGCCTGTCCCCTGCGCAATGACCGTACCCTCCCCTTCCTTGGCTGGCACCGTGCTGGCCCCTGCGACCGCCGTCATCTCTGTACTTACACCTGACCCTGCGTTTTCCCCCGATCCTGCTACGGGTGGGACCCAAGCTGCCGCTGGCCCCACTGCTGTTTTGCCGGCCTGCTCGAACTTCCGTACTAGATCTTTGATTCCTTCCAAGAAACCCAATAAACCTACAGCACCCACGGAGGTCTCCCCTGTCCCCCCCCCTTGCTGTCCCAGACCCTGACCCACTGCTAGGCCCACTGCACTCTTGCAAACATGTCTCAGGTACAATAGCTGCTGACTTACCGGGCTGCATAGGTGTCGCCCCATCAGCCGATCGTCTGCCGTCCACATCTGCTGTCCTCCCCGAACGGGGGGCCGCCTCTTCTTCTGACTCCGATCGATCATCCGCAAGGCTCAGCACCATATCTTCCTCCTCTTCTGATGAGAGCCCACCAGGCCCGCTGGCTGTTGCTGCCTCAGACATCCTCTCCCTCCCCTGAGCAGCGTGTCCGTGTGGCGACTTTTGGACAGCCTTACCAGGACCGGTGTGCGGTACCTCAGTCCTGGTGGCCTCCGTTCTCCCCTTTCTCTGCTCCCTCTGTCCTTGATCAGGCCGCTGTGGATCTCCTGCCGCTGAAGGCCCGGAGCTCCCGTCTGCAGTCCTCCTTTGCATCTGTCCCCGATCCGTCTCTGGTAGCCTGGGGGAGGGGCCAGCGCGCTCGCGCTCACCGCGTCTGCTAGGCCTCAATGCGGCCCTGTCTTTTCCCTGCCTTGTGCTGCCTGCTCTGGGTTCCTGGTCGTTTTTTCTACCTGGGCTGCCGCTGTTAGTCCGTGCCGTCCGTTTTGGGGGTGGGCCCGCCGCAGATACCCCCCGGCTCCCCCCCGCCTGCCGCTGTGCCTCCGATCGTTGCTCCGGCGAATACCGCTACGGAGGTCTGGCCCTGCGGGCTCTGGTAACGCTCCTGCCCGCCTGCCCGGATGCCGCATCAGTCCCCCTGAGTGCCGTACCTAACGTCGCCTGAAGCCACTCGGGACCCCGCACTGCTGCCTCCTCTCTGAGCTGGGCCAGAATTCTCTCCACCTCTGACATGCTGCTTCTCTCTAACTTTCCCCCACGCTTTGGTGACTCATCCCAGGCGGGGCCCCCTTATCAATATTCCTCCAGCCCCTCCCCTTCGGCTCTATACTCACCACCCCTTTTAAACTAGTTAATTCCCTGTTAACCCCGTCATGCCCGCCCTGCGCTTATTCTCTTGCTTGCTATTGCTCCGGGCTTTCCTTAGATGCGCACTATGTAGAGGAAACAGTACACTAACTGTAAATACTGCAGTTGCCTGCCTGTGGTAAAATAGAATTAGAAGAACACCAGCAAGTGTCTTCAGGTAGCTTTAGGTGCACACTGTGCAGAGGACACAGTACACTAACTGTAAATACTGCAGCTGCCTGCCTGTGGTACTAATAGGATCAGAAGAACACCAGCAATTGTCTTCAGGCAACTTTAGATGCACATTGTGTAGAGGACACAGTGCACTAACTGTAAAAACTGCAGCTGCCTGCCTGTGGTAGTAATAGGATCAGAACAGCAGCAATTGTCTTCACGTAACTTTAGGTGCCCACTGTGCAGAGGACACAGTACACTAACAATAAATACTGCAGCTGCCTGCCTGTGGTATTAATATGATCAGAAGAACACCAGCAATTGTCTTCAGGTAGCTTTCGGTGCAAATTGTGTAAAGGACACAGTACACTAACTGTTAATACTGCAGCTACCTGCCTGTGGTATTAATAGGATCAGACCAACAGCAATTGTCTTCACGTAACTTTGGGTGCACACTGTGCAGAGGACACAGTACACTAACTGTAAATACTGCAACAGCCTGCCTGTGGTACTAATAGGATCAGAAGAACACCAGCAATTGTCTTCAGGTAGCTTTAGGTGCACATTGTGTAGAGGACACAGTATACTAACTGTAAATACTGCAGCATCCTGCATGTGGTACTAATAGGATCAGAAGAACACCAGCAATTGTCTTCAGGTAGCTTTAGGTGCACACTGTGCAGGGGACACAGTACACTAACTGTAAAGACTGCAACTGCCTGCCTGTGGTATTAATAGGATTAGAAGAACACCAGTAATTGTCTTCAGGTAGCTTTAGGTGCACATTGTGCAGAGCACACAGTACACTAACTGTAAATACTGCAGCTGCTTGCTTGTGGTATTAATAGGATCAGAACAACAGCAATTGTCTTCAGGTAGCTTTAGGTGCACACTGTGCAGAGGACACAGTACACTAACTTGTAAATAGTGCAGCTGCCTTCCTGTGGTACTAATAGGATCAGAAGAACACCAGCAATTGTCTTCAGGTAGCTTTAGGTAGACACTGTGCAGAGGACACAGTACACTAACTGTAAATACTGCAGCTACCTGCCTGTGGTATTAATAGGATCAGAACAACAGCAATTTTCTTCAGGTAGCTTTAGGAGCACACTGTGAAGAGGACACAGTACACTAACTGTAAAAACTGCAGCTTCCTGCCTGTGGTACTAATAGGATCAGAAGAACACCAGCAATTGTCTTCAGGTAGATTTAGGTTGACATTGTGTAGAGGACACAGTTGACTAACTGTAAAGTCCGCAACTGCCTGCCTGTGGTATTAATAGGATCAGAAGAACACCGGCAATTGTCTTCAGGTAGCTTTAGGGGCACATTGTGCAGAGGGCACAGTACACTAACTGTAAATACTGCAGCTGCCTGCCTGTGGTATTAATAGGATCAGAACAACAGCAATTGTTTTCAGGTAGCTTTAGGTGCACACTGTGCCGAGGACACAGTACACTAACTTATAAATACTGCAACTGCCTGCCTGTGGTACTAATAGGATCAGAATAACACCAGCAATTGTCTTCAGGTAGCTTTAGGTGCACACGGTGCAGAGGAAATAGTACACTAACTGTAAATACTGCAGCTGCCTGCCTGTGGTACTAATAGGATCAGAAGAACACCAGCAACTGTCTTCAGGTAGCTTTAGATGCACACGGTGCAGAGGAAATAGTACACTAACTGTAAATACTGCAGCTGCCTGCCTGTGGTATGAATAGGATCAGAACAACAGCAATTGTATTCAGGTAGCTTTAGGTGCACACTGTGCAGAGGACACATTACACTAACTTGAAAATACTGCAACTGCATACCTGTGGTACTAATAGGATCAGAAGAACACCAGTAATTGTCTTCAGGTAGCTTTAGGTGCACACTGTGCAGAGGACACAGTACACTAATGCCCCGTACACACGGTCGGATTTTCCGATGGAAAATGTCCGATCGGAGCGTGTTGTCGGAAATTCCGACCATGTGTGGGCTCCATCGGACATTTTCCATCAGATTTTCCGACACACAAAGTTGGAGAGCAGGAGATAAAATTTTCAGACAACAAAATCCGTTGTCGGAAATTCCGATCGTGTGTTCACAAATCCGACGGACAAAGTGCCACGCATGCTCAGAATAAATAAAGAGATGAATGCTATTGGCCACTGCGCCGTTTATAGTCCCGACGTACGTGTTTTACGTCACCGTGTTCAGAACGATCGGATTTTCTGACAACTTTAAGTGACCGTGTGTATGCAAGACAAGTTTGAGCCAACATCCGTCGGAAAAAATCCATGGATTTTGTTGTCTGAATGTCCGAACAAAGTCCGACCGTGTGAACGCCCTTTAACTATAAATACTGCAGCTACCTGCCTGTGGTATTAATAGGATCAGAACAGCAGTGATTGTCTTCAGCTAGCTTTAGGTGCACACTATGCAGAGGACACAGTACACTAACTGTAAATACTGCAGCTACCTGCCTATGGTACTCATAGGATCAGAAGAACACCAGCAATTGTCTTCAGGTAGCTTTAGGTGCACACTGTGCAGGGGACACATTACACTAACTGTAAATACTGCAGCTGCCTGCCTGTGGTATTAATCGGATCAGAACAAAAGCAATTGTCTTCAGGTACCTTCAGATGCACATTGTGTAGAGGACACAGTATACTAACTGTAAATACTGCAGCTGCCTGCCTGTGGTACTAATAGGATCAGAAGAACACCAGCAATTGTCTTCAGGTAGCTATAGGTGCACACTGTGCAGAGGACACAGTACAATAACTGTAAATACTGCAGCTGCCTGCCTGTGGTACTAATTGGATCAGAAGAACACCAGCAATTGTCTTCAGGTAGCTTTAGGTGCACATTGTGTAGAGGACACAGTACACTAACAGTAAATACTGCAGCTGCCTGCCTGTGGTATTAATAGGATCAGAACAACAGTAATTGTCATTAGGTAGCTTTAGGTGAACACTGTGCAGAGGACACAGTACACTAACTGTAAATACTGCAGCTGCCTGCCTGTGGTACTAATAGGATCAGAAAAACACCAGCAATTGTCTTCAGGTACCTTCAGATGCACATTGTGTAGAGGACACAGTGCACTAACTGTAAATACTGCAGCTGCCTGCCTGTGGTATTAATAGGATCAGAAAAAACAGCAATTGTCTTCAGGTAGCTTTAGGTGCACACTGTGCAGAGGACACAGTACACTAACTGCAAATACTGCAGCTGCCTGCCTGTAGTACTAATAGGATCAGAAGAACACCAGCAATTGTTTTCAAGTAGCTTTAAGTGCACACTGTGCAGAGGACACAGTACACTAATTGTAAATACTGCAGTTGCCTGCCTATGGTACTCATAGGATCAGAAGAACACCAGCAATTGTCTTCAGGTAGCTTTAGGTGCACACTGTGCAGGGGACACATTACACTAACTGTAAATACTGCAGCTGCCTGCCTGTGGTATTAATAGGATCAGAACAACAGCAATTGACATCAGGTAGCTTTAGGTGCACACTGTGCAGATGACACAGTACACTGACTGTAAACACTGCAGCTGCCTGCCTGTGGTACTAATAGTATCAAAAGAACACCAGCAATTGTCTTCAGGTACTTTCAGATGCACAAAGTGTAGAGGACACAGTATACTAACTGTAAATACTGCAGCTGCCTGCCTGTGGTACTAATTGCATCAGAAGAACACCAGCAATTGTCTTAAGGTAGCTTTAGGTGCACATTGTGTAGAGGACACAGTACATTAACAGTAAATACTGCAGCTGCCTGCCTGTGGTATTAATAGGATCAGAAAAACAGCAAATGTCATTAGGTAGCTTTAGGTGAACACTGTGCAGAGGACACAGGACACTAACTGTAAATACTGCAGCTGCCTGCCTGTGGTACTAATTGGATCAGAAGAACACCAGCAATTGTCTTCAGGTAGCTTTAGGTGCACATTGTGTAGAGGACACAGTACACTAACAGTAAATACTGCAGCTGCCTGCCTGTGGTATTAATAGGATCAGAACAACAGCAATTGTCATTAGGTAGCTTTAGATGAACACTGTGCAGAGGACACAGTACACTAACTGTAAATACTGCAGCTGCCTGCCTCTGGTACTAATAGGATCAGAAGAACACCAGCAATTGTCTTCAGGTACCTTCAGATGCACATTGTTTAGAGGACACAGTACACTAACTGTAAATACTGCAGCTGCCTGCCTGTGGTATTAATAGGATCAGAAGAACACCAGCAATTGTCCTGAGATAGCTTTAGGTGCACATTGTGTAGAGGACACAGTGCACTAACTGTAAATACTGCAGCTGCCTGCCTGTGGTATTAATAGGATCAGAAAAAACAGCAATTGTCTTCAGGTAGCTTTAGGTGCACACTGTGCAGAGGACACAGTACACTAACTGCAAATACTGCAGGTGCCTGCCTGTAGTACTAATAGGATCAGAAGAACACCAGCAATTGTTTTCAAGTAGCTTTAAGTGCACACTGAGCAGAGGACACAGTACACTAATTGTAAATACTGCAGTTGCCTGCCTGTGGTACCAATAGGATCAGAAGAACACCAGAAATTGTCCTCAGGTAGCTTTAGGTGCGCACTGTGCAGAGGACACAGTACACTAACTGTAAATACTGCAACTGCCTGCCTGTGGTATTAATATAATCAGAACAACAGCAATTGTCTTCAGGTAGCTTTAGGTGCACACTGTGCAGAGGACACAGTACACTAACTGTAAATACTGCAGCTGCCTGCTTGTGGTATTAATAGGATCAGATGAACTCCAGCAATTATCTTCAGCTAGCTTTAGGTGCACACTGTGCAGAGGACACAGTACAATAACTGTAAATACTGCAGCTGCCTGCCTATGGTACTAAGAGGATCAGAAGAACAGCAGCAATTGTCTTCAGGTAGCTTTAGGTTCACACTGTTCAGAGGACACAGTACACTAACTGTAAATACTGCAGCTGCCTGCCTGTAGTACTAATAGGATCAGATGAACACCAGCAATTATCTTCAGGTAGCTTTAGGTGCACACTGAGCAGAGGACACAGAACACTAATTGTAAATACTGCAGCTACCTGCCTGTGGTACTAATAGGATCAGAAGAACACCAGCAATTGTCTTTAGGTAGCTTTAGGTGCACACGGTGCAAAGGACACAGTACACTAACTGTAAATACTGCAGCTGCCTGCGTGTGGTACTAATAGGATCAGAAGAACACCAGCAATTGTCTTCAGGTAGCAATAGGTGCCTTCTGTGCAGAGGACACAGTGCACTAACTGTAAATACTGCGGTCGCCTGCCTGTGGTACTAATAGGATCAGAACACCAGCAATTGTCTTCAGGTAGCTTTAGGTGCATACTGTGCAGAAGACACAGTACAATAACTGTAAATAATGCAGCTGCCTGCCTGTGGTACTAATAGGATCAGAAGAACACCAGCAATTGTCTTCAGGTAGCTTTAGGTGCGCACTCTGCAGAGGACACAGTGCACTAACTGTAAATACTGCAGCTACCTACCTGTGGTGTTAATAGAATCAGAACAACAGCAATTGTCTTCAGGTAGCTTTAGGTGCACATTGTGCAGAGGACACAGTACACTAACTGTAAATACTGCAACTGCCCGCCTGTGGTACTAATAGGTTTAGAAGAACACCAGCAATTGTCTTCAGGTAGCTTTAGATGCACATTGTGTAGAGGACACTGTATACTAACTGTAAACACTGCAGCTACCTGCATGTGGTACTAATAGGATCAGAAGAACATCAGAAATTGTATTCAGGTAGCTTTAGGTGCACTCTGTGCAGAGGACATAGTACACGAACTGTAAATACTGCAGCTGCCTGTATGTGGTATTAATAGAATCAGAACAGCAGCAATTGTCTTCAGGTAGCTTTAGGTGCACACTGAGCAGAGGACACAGCACACTAACTGTAAATACTGCAGCTGCCTGCCTGTGGTACTAATAGGATCAGAAGAACACCAGCAATTGTCTTCAGGTAGCTTTAGGTGCAAATTGTGTAGAGGACACAGTGCACTAACTGTAAATCTTGCTGCTGCCTGCCTGTGGTATTAATAGGTTCAGAACAACAGCAATTGTTTACAGGTAGATTTAGGTGCACACTGTGCAGAGGTCACAGTACACTAACTGTCTATACTGCAGCTGCCTGCCTTTGGTACTAATATAATCAGAAGAACACCAGCAATTGACTTCAGGTACCTTCAGATGCACATTGTGTAGAGGACACAGTATACTAACTGTAAATACTGCAGCTGCCTGCCTGTGGTACTAATAGGATCAGAAGAACACCAGCAATTGTCTTCAGGTAGCTTTAGGTGCACATTGTGTAGAGGACACAGTACACTAACAGTAAATACTGTATCTGCCTGCCTGTGGTATTATTAGGATCAGAAAAACAGC
This sequence comes from Aquarana catesbeiana, assembly GCF_042186555.1. Lineage (NCBI taxonomy): Eukaryota > Metazoa > Chordata > Amphibia > Anura > Ranidae > Aquarana > Aquarana catesbeiana. Next base: position 119,371,909 of record NC_133330.1, read on the forward strand.
AATTGTCATTAGGTAGCTTTAGGTGAACACTGTGCAGAGGACACAGTACACTAACTGTAAATACTGCAGCTGCCTGCCTGTGGTACTAATAGGATCAGAAGAACACCAGCAATTGTCTTCAGGTAGCTTTAGGTGCACATTGTGTAGAGGACACAGTACACTAACTGCAAATACTGCAGCTGCCTGCCTGTAGTACTAATAGGATCAGAAGAACACCAGCAATTGTTTTCAAGTAGCTTTAAGTGCACACTGTGCAGAGGACACAGTACACTAATTGTAAATACTGCAGTTGCCTGCCTGTGGTACTAATAGGATCAGAAGAACACCAGAAATTGTCCTCAGGTAGCTTTAGGTGCGCACTGTGCAGAGGACACAGTACACTAACTGTAAATACTGCAAATGCCTGCCTGTGGTATTAATAGGATCAGATGAACTCCAGCAATTATCTTCAGCTAGCTTTAGGTGCACACTGTGCAGAGGACACAGTACAATAACTGTAAATACTGCAGCTGCCTTCCTGTGGTATTAATAGGATCAGAAAAGCAGTGATTTTCTTCAGGTAGCTTTAGGTGCACACTGTGTAGAGGACACAGTACACTAACTGTAAATACTGCAGCTGCCTGCCTGTGGTATTAATAGGATCAGAAAAGCAGTGATTTTCTTCAGGTAGCTTTAGGTGCACACTGTGCAGAGGACACAGTACAGTAACTGTAAATACTGCAGCTGCCTGCCTGTGGTACTAATAGGATCAGAAGAACACCAGCAATTGTCTTCAGGTAGCTTTAGGTGCCTTCTGTGCAGAGGACACAGTACACTAACTGTAAATACTGCGGTCGCCTGCCTGTGGTACTAATAGGATCAGAAGAACACCAGCAATTGTCTTCAGGTAGCTTTAGGTGCGCACTTTGCAGAGGACACAGTGCACTAACTGTAAATACTGCAGCTACCTACCTGTGGTGTTAATAGAATCAGAACAACAGCAATTGTCTTCAGGTAGCTTTAGGTGCACATTGTGCAGAGGACACAGTACACTAACTGTAAATTCTGCATCTGCCTGCCTGTGGTACTAATAGGATCAGAAGAACACCAGCAATTGTCTTCAGGTAGCTTTATGTGCACATTGTGTAGAGGACACAGTACACTAACTGTAAATACTGCAGCTGCCTGCCTGTGGTATTAATAGGATTAGAACACCAGCAATTGTCTTCAGGTAGCTTTAGGTGCACACTGTGCAGAGGACACAGTACACTTACTTTAAATACTGCAGCTGCCTGTCTTTGGTATTACTAGGATCAGATGAACACCAGCAATTATCTTCAGGTAACTTTAGGTGCACACTGTGCAGAAGACACAGTACACTAACTGTAAATACTGCAACTGCCTGCCTGTGGTACTAATAGGATCAGAAGAACACCAGCAATTCTCTTCAGGTAGCTTTAGGTGCACATTGTGTAGAGGACACAGTATACAACTGTAAATACTGCAGCTGCCTTCCTGTGGTATTAATAGGATCAGAAAAGCAGTGATTTTCTTCAGGTAGCTTTAGGTGCACACTGTGTAGAGGACACAGTACACTAACTGTAAATACTGCAGCTGCCTGCCTGTGGTATTAATAGGATTAGAAAAGCAGTGATTTTCTTCAGGTAGCTTTAGGTGCACACTGTGCAGAGGACACAGTACACTAACTGTAAATACTGCAGCTGCCTGCCTGTGGTACTAATAGGATCAGAAGAACACCAGCAATTGTCTTCAGGTAGCTTTAGGTGCACATTGTGCAGAGGACACAGTACACTAACTGTAAATACTGCATCTGCCTGCCTGTGGTACTAATAGGATCAGAAGAACACCAGCAATTGTTTTCAGGTAGCTTTATGTGCACATTGTGTAGAGGACACAGTACACTAACTGTAAATACTGCAGCTGCCTGCCTGTAGTATTAATAGGATCAGAACACCAGCAATTGTCTTCAGGTAGCTTTAGGTGCACACTGTGCAGAGGACACAGTACAGTAACTGTAAATACTGCAACTGCCTGCCTGTGGTACTAATAGGATCAGAAGAACACCAGCAATTGTCTTCAGGTAGTTTTGGTGCACATTGTGTAGAGGACACAGTATACTAACTGTAAATACTGCAGCTGCCTTCCTGTGGTATTAATAGAATCAGAAGAACACCAGCTATTTTCTTCAAGTAGCTTTAGGTGCTCATTGTGTAGAGGACACAGTACACTAACTGTAAATACTGCAGCTGCCTACCTGTGGTATTAATAGCAGCAGCCTTCCTGTGTGTATTAATACGATCAGAACAACAGCAATTGTCTTCAGGTAGCTTTAGGTGCACACTGTGCAGAGGACACAGTGCAGTAACTTTTAATTACTGCAGCTTCCTGACTGTGGTATTGATAGGATCAGAACACCAGCAATTGTCTTCAGGTAGCTTTAGGTGCACACTGCGAAAAAAGGACACAGTACACTAACTGTAAATACTGCAACTGCCTGCCTGTGGTATTAATAGGATCAGAACAACAGGTAGCTTTAGGTGCGCACTATGCAGAGGAAACAGTACACTAACTGTAAATACTGCAGTTGCCTGCCTGTGGTAAAAATAGAATTAGAAGAACACCAGCAAGTGTCTTCAGGTAGCTTTAGGTGCACACTGTGCAGAGGACACAGTACACTAACTGTAAATACTGCAGCTGCCTGCCTATGGTACTAATAGGATCAGAAGAACACCAGCAATTGTCTTCAGGTAACTTTAGGTGCACATTGTGTAGAGGACACAGTGCACTAACTGTAAAAACTGCAGCTGCCTGCCTGTGGTAGTAATAGGATCAGAACAGCAGCAATTGTCTTCAGGTAGCTTTAGGTGCACATTGTGCAGAGGACACAGTACACTAACTTGTAAATACTGCAGCTGCCTTCCTGTGGTACTAATAGGATCAGAAGAACACCAGCAATTGTCTTCAGGTAGCTTTAGGTAGGCACTGTTCAGAGGACACATTACACTAACTGTAAATACTGCAGCTACCTGCCTGTGGTATTAATAGGATCAGAACAACAGCAATTTTCTTCAGGTAGCTTTGGGAGCACACTGTGAAGAGGACACAGTACACTAACTGTAAATACTGCAGCTTCCTGCCTGTGGTACTAAAAAGATCAGAAGAACACCAGCAATTGTCTTCAGGTAGCTTTAGGTGCACACTGTGCAGGGGACACATTACACTAACTGTAAAGACTACAACTGCCTGCCTGTGGTATTAATAGGATTAGAAGAACACCAGCAATTGTCTTCAGTTAGCTTTAGGTGCACATTGTGCAGAGAACACAGTACACTAACTGTAAATACTGCAGCTGCTTGCTTGTGGTATTAATAGGATCAGAACAACAGCAATTGTCTTCAGGTAGCTTTAGGTGCACACTGTGCAGAGGACACAGTACACTAACTTGTAAATACTGCAGCTGCCTTCCTGTGGTACTAATAGGATCAGAAGAACACCAGCAATTGTCTTCAGGTAGCTTTAGGTAGGCACTGTGCAGAGGACACAGTACACTAACTGTAAATACTGCAGCTACCTGCCTGTGGTATTAATAGGATCAGAACAACAGCAATTTTCTTCAGGTAGCTTTGGGAGCACACTGTGAAGAGGACACAGTACACTAACTGTAAAGTCTGCAGCTGCCTGCCTGTGGTATTAATAGGATTAGAAGAACACCAGCAATTGTCTTCAGTTAGCTTTAGGTGCACATTGTGCAGAGAACACAGTACACTAACTGTAATTACTGCAGCTGCTTGCCTGTGGTATTAATAGGATCAGAACAACAGCAATTGTCTTCAGGTAGCTTTAGGTGCACACTGTGCCGAGGACACAGTGCACTAACTTGTAAATACTGCAACTGCCTTCCTGTGGTACTAATAGGATCAGAAGAACACCAGCAATTGTCTTCAGGTAGCTTTAGGTAGGCACTGTGCAGAGGACACAGTACACTAACTGTAAATACTGCAGCTACCTGCCTGTGGTATTAATAGGATCAGAACAACAGCAATTTTCTTCAGGTAGCTTTGGGAGCACACTGTGAAGAGGACACAGTACACTAACTGTAAAGTCTGCAGCTGCCTGCCTGTGGTATTAATAGGATCAGAAGAACACCAGCAATTGTCTTCAGTTAGCTTTAGGTGCACATTGTGCAGAGGGCACAGTACACTAACTGTAATTACTGCAGCTGCCTGCCTGTGGTATTAATAGGATCAGAACAACAGCAATTGTCTTCAGGTAGCTTTAGGTGCACACTGTGCCGAGGACACAGTGCACTAACTTGTAAATACTGCAACTGCCTGCCTGTGGTACTAATAGGATCAGAAGAACACCAGCAATTGTCTTCAGGTAGCTTTAGGTGCACACAGTGCAGAGGAAATAGTACACTAACTGTAAATACTGCAGCTGCCTGCCTGTGGTACTAATAGGATCAGAAGAACACCAGCAATTGTCTTCAAGTAGCTTTAGGTGCACATTGTGTAGAGGACACAGTATACTAACTGTAAATACTGCAGCTGCCTACTTTTGGTATTAATAGGATCAGAACACCAGCAATTGTCTTCAGGTAGCTTTAGGTGCACACTGTGCAGAGGACACAGTACACTAATGGCGCGTACACACGGTCGAACTTTTCGGCTACAAAAGTCCAACAGCCCGTCGGACAAACTTTCAACGGACTTTTGGCGGACTTGCGGCGGACTTTCTAATGAACGGACTTGCCTACATACGATTCCCGCAAAAGTCCGACGGATTCGTACGTGATGACGTACACCAGACTAAAATAAGGAAGTTGATAGCCAGTAGCCAATAGCTGCCTTAGAGTGGGTTTTTGTCCATCGAACTAGCATACAGACGAGCGGATTTCTGGGTCCAGCGGAGTTAGGACGTAAAGATTTGAAGCATGTTCCAAATCTAAAGTCTGTCAGATTTACTACTGGAAAAGTCAGCTGAAAGCCCACACACGATCGGATTGTCCGCTGGATTTGGTCCGTCGGCATCCGTCGGACTTTTGTAGCCGAAAAGTCCGACCGTGTGTACGCCCCATAACTGTAAATACTGCAGCTGCCTGCCTGTGGTATTAATAGGATCAGAACAACAGCAATTGTCTTCAGGTAGCTTTAGGTGCACACCTATATATATATATATATATATATGTACACACAACACCTAGGATGCATATATATACACAATACACTGTAAGTGCAGCTAACTGACTCGTCTGCTTACTCTATCTAACTTAAATCAAATGACACTGTCTCTCTGTCCATCTCTCTCCGCCGCCGCAGCACACTACACAAGGCCACCACGCAGGCGGCCTTATATAGTGTGGGACATGTACTACACCCCCTGAGCCATAATTGGCCGAAGCCACCGTGACTTTGGCCAATTATGGCTCTCTGTACAGACGGCGCTGTGGTTGGCCAAGTATGCTGGTCATAGTGCATGCTTATCCAATCATCAGCCAGCAAAGCACTGTGATGCCGCAGTGAATTATGGGCCATGATGCGCCACTCGAATTTGGGGCGAACGGCCCATAACATTCGCAATTCGAAGAACAATCGAACAGGCGATGTCCGAGTCGAACATGGGTTCGACTCGAACTCGAAGTTCATCCCTAGTAGTGAGACGTCTGATAGGAAAGTGAAGGTATATAACAAAGCACACCATCAATATAAGGGCTCAAGGGGAATAATAAATATTTTTTATTATTGTTATTATTATTAATTAAATTATGTGAAAGCTCCTGCGAGAGTGGATAAGTTGAAGATAAAGCATATGATGTTAATATTTTTCTATTGGAAAATTAATAAAGAGATTTATAAAAAAAAAAGTCTTGGCTAACCGATTGGCTGAAGTTACTCCCTCACTAATTGCTCCGAATCAGGTGGGTTTTGTGAAAAGGAGGCAAGCCCCAGATGGTACCTGCAGAATGATTGATCTGCTAAGGTGGGCTGAAACAACTAAGGTATCCTAGACTTTCCTAGCTTTAGCTTTTATGAGCCATTCTATGTAAATTTGGTTTTCAGGTCTTTATTAGGGATGGGCCGAACGGACCCCTGTTCGGTTCGCACCAGAACTTTTGCCACCAGAACACCACAAAAGTTTGAACCCAGATAATGAAACCCATTAAATGAATGGGACCTGAACATCAAAAATCCAAAGTACCCACCATTTTGAAGGTTTATATGCAAGTAATTGGGCATACAATGGTTATAGGGGTCCGGGTCCTGCCCTGGAGGATATGTATCAATAAAAAAAGGTTGTGAAAAACATCATTTTTAAATGAGCAGTGATTTTTTGATTTTTTAAAGTGAAAGCATAAAAATGAAATTCCTTCCAATATAGTGCCTGGGGGGTCCCCTTAGTCTACCTGTAAAGTGGCAGATCTGTACCATGTCTAGAATCTGCTGCAGCAATAATTGCATTTATAAAGCCAAAAAAAAAAGAAATTTTCCCTGCAAGCTGCCTTTATTTTGCTCAGCAACAGCTAGGGAGCCAGTGTGTATGATGAGGCCACAATGTAGTGCACTGGGAACAAGATTAGAGATTTTTTGGATACATTCTGGTGTCACTTTAACTTTGGATAAAAGTAACGGGTGCGTAAAAATTGGTCTTTGGGTGTAGGTGGTGCCTCCCTACCGTCACCCTATAGAGGTAATCTTGATGAAAGCAAGAATTGGCCTTGCTGTAAAAAATTGCAATGATATGCACCAGTCAAACAGGTGTAGAAAAATTGGTCTTTGGGTGTTAATTGTGTCCATGAAACCTGTACTAAAAACATCCTTCCAGATGAAAGCTAGGCAGCCTCAAAGTACTGCAGAGATTCCACATCCCAAAAAGACTTAATCAGTGACATCGGCATCGGGGGCTTCATAGCTGGTAATCCAGGACTGATTCATTTTTATAAAAGTCAAAGGTCCACGGAGTCTGCGGACAGACTCATTCTATGATCAGTAACGAAACCTCATGCAGCACTGAATGCCCTTTCTGAAAGCATGCTGGATGCAGGGCACCCCAACAACTCAATAGCATACTGGGCAAGTTCTGGCCAGTGGTCTATTCTCATGACCCTATAAGTCAGTGGATCGTCAGCTGGAAAGCTCTGTATCTCTGTTTTGGCCCTGAAGTAATCGGCCACCATATGATGCAGACGCTGCCGATGGGATGTGGAAGCTGATAGCCCTGGGCAGCGAGAACTAAAAAAATTCTGAAATGCCTCACTTAGGCGGATGCCTTCTCCAATGCTCCTCTCTTGACCAACAGAAGATCAAAATGACGTTTTCCACCACACTGTAACCTACTGGAGTCAGGAAAAGCATTCAATAAAATTCTCTTTAACGTGTCCTCAAGAGATTTTATCTTCTGCACTCTCTGTGGGGATGGGATGAGTTCTGAGACCTTCCATTTATAATGGTGGTCCAGGAGGGTTGCCAACCAGTATTCATCCTTCTCCTTTATGCCACGTATTCTTGGGTCCTTTAGCAGGCTTTGAAGCATGAGGTTGCCCATGCACCTCAAATTTGCAGAGAATTTGAGAAGAAGACTCCTCGGGGTCACTCAGGATGATCTGGAACTTCCTCCTCCCAGTCACGTACTACTCCGAAGGGTCCCGGGGTTGGAACAGATTGACGCATGTTTTCCTCTTCTTCGAAGCCTATGAAAGTGCCAAAATCCTCCTCCTCGTCCTTCTCCCCTCTCTCTTCCTGTGTGTTCTGTGGTGTCTGCATAAATTGGGCCTTGAGAGGAAAGGAAGTCCTCCTCTTCCTCCTGCTGCTCTGCCTCCAGTGCCCTGTCCATAATGCCACACAGAGTCTGCTCCAGCAGGAACACAACAGGGATTGTGTCACTGATGCATGCACTGTCACTGCTTACCATCCTTGTGGCCTCCTCAAATGGTGACAATACAGTGCATACATCCTTAAAGATCAGCCATTGATGTGAGGAAAAAAAGCTGAAATGGTCTGAGCCTGTCATCATGCCGTACTGGCACAGGTACTCGTTGACGGCCCTCTGCTGCATGTATAGCTGCTGCAGCATTCCCAAAGTTGAGTTCCACCTGATGGGCCTGTCACAATTCAGGCGGTTTACAGGCAGGTGGAATTCCCGCTGAATTTCAGCCAACCGAGCACTAGCTGTGTATGACCGCCTGAAATGGCTATGGACTCTTCTGGCTTGTTTTTTTTTTTAGTACATCTTGCAACCCTGGCTACGTACTTAGGAAACGCTGCACTGCCAAATTGAGGACATGTGCCAGGCATGGCAAATGTGTCAACTTTCCTTGTCTAAGGGTGGATAGGAGGTTTGAGCCATTATCGGACACCACCATTCCTGGCTCCAGCTGGCGTGGTGTGAACCACCTCTGGGCCTGTCCCCGCAGAGCTGCAAGAATCTCTGCTCCGGTGTGGTTCCTGTCCCCTAAACACACCAGCTGAAGCACTGCATGGCACCTTTTAGCCTGACTCTTGGAATAGCCCTTTGAACACTTAGGGGTACCTGATGTTCATAGGACAATTATGAAGAGGAGGGCATGGAGGTGGTGGAAAAGGAGGAGGAGTGGGTAGAGCTCACAGGTCTGGCATCACCACCAGCTGTATGGAGACATGGGGGCACAACAAGCTGCAGCACCAAGCCCTGTCCTGCATCCTTTCCAGTTACAAGCAGCTTTACCCAGTGTGCTGCGAATGAAATATATTGTTCCTGCCCATGCTTGCTGGACCACGTGTCAGCAGTAAGGTGGGTTTTACAGCTGACTGCCTTGCCCATCGATACCAGAACATTCCCTTCCACGTGATGGTAGAGAGATGGAATGGCCAAAAGTAGTAGCGACTGGGAACCTGCCATTGTGGTACAGCACATTGTGCAAATTCACGGAAGGAGGCAGAATCCATCAGGCTGAAAGGCAGAAGTTGGAGAGCCAACAGCTTTGACAAGCTTGCATTCAAACACTGGGCATGTGTGTGGCAGGGACTGTATTTTTTTTTCTGCTGCAGAAGATGGGACAGAGAAATTTGCTGGCTACAGTCTACAGCTGGTGATGTGCCGCTGGCAGATGTAATGCTTGCACTTGGGACACCCTGTGCTATACCATCATCCCTGTTAGTGGAGGTTGCTGAAGGGTAATGACTCGGTATAGCAGGGGCAGACTGAAGTGGGTAAGGAGGAGGAGGAGGAGGGACAGATTTGTGCCCCTTTTGTGTGGCTTTTAGGTCCTCTTGCCAACCTCTTGGTTGGATGTTAAATGCCTTGTTAGGCATGTGGTACCCAAATGGTTGGTGTTTTTGCCACGTTTGAGGTGCCTGAGACACAGTTTGCAGATAGCAACAGGGGGATCTGCTGCAGATGTGCTGAAAAAGCCCAAACAGCTGAGCTTTGTAGAGTGGGCCGGGAGTAGGGATGAGCTTCGAGTTTGAGTCAAACTCATGTTCGACTCGAACATGGGCTGTTCGCAAGTTCGCCGAACAGCGAACAATTTGGGGTGTTCGCGGCAAATTCGAATGCCACGGAACACCCTTTAAAAGTCTATGGGAGAAATCAAAAGTGCTAATTTTAAAGGCTTATATGCATGGTATTGTCATAAAAAGTGTTTGGGGACCTGGGTCCTGCCCCAGGGGGCATGTATCAATGCAAAAAAAGTTCTAAAAACGGCCGTTTTTTCAGGAGCAGTGATTTTAATAATGCTTAAAGTGAAACAATAAAACTGTATTATCTCTTTAAATTTCGTAGCTGGGGGTGTCTATAGTATGCCTGTAAAGGGGCGCATGTTTCCTGTGTTTAGAACAGTCTGACAGCAACATTTTTCAAAGGAAAAAAAGTAATTTAAAACCACTCGCGGCTATTAATGCATTACCGGTCCGACAATACACATAGAAGTTCATTGATAAAAACGGCATAGGAATTGCTGCAAGAATTCCGAACCAAAATTTAAAAAAAAAATGACGTAGGGGTCCCCCTAAATTCCATACCAGGCCCTTCAGGTCTGGTATGGATATTAAGGGGAACCCCGGCCAAAATTTAAAAAAAAATGACATGGGGGTCCCCTTAAATTCCATACCAGGTCCTTCAGGTCTGGTATGGATATTAAGGGGAACCCCGTGCCAAAATGTAAAAAAAATGGCATGGGGTCACCCCAAAAATCCATACCAGACCCTTATCCGAGCACGCAACCTGGCAGGCCGCAGGAAAAGAGGGGGGATGAGAGAGTGGCCCCCCCCTCCTGAACCGTACCAGGCCACATGCCCTCAACATTGGGAGGGTTCTTTGGGGTAGCCCCCCAAAACACCTTGTCCCCATGTTGATGAGGACAAGGGCCTCATCCCCACAACCCTGGCCGGTGGTTGTGGGGGTCTGTAGGCAGGGGGCTTATCGGAATCTGGAAGCCCCCTTTAACAAGGGGACCCCCAGATCTCGGCCCTCCCCCTGTGTGAAATGGTAAGGGGGTACAAAAGTACCCCTACCATTTCACTAAAGAACTGTCAAAAATGTTAAAAATGACAAGAGACAGTTTTTGACAATTCCTTTATTTAAATGCTTCTTCTTTCTTCTTTCTTCTATCTTCTATCTTCCTTCATCTTCTTCTTCTTCTTCTGGTTCTTCTGGTTCTTCTGGTTCTTCCTCCGGTGTTCTCGTCCAGCATCTCCTCCATGGTGTCTTCTTCCCTTCTTCTCCTCGGGCCGCTCCACATCCATGGCATGGAGGGAGGCTCCCGCTCTTCTCTTCATCTTCTTCTCTTCATCTTCTTGTCTTCATCTTCTTGTCTTCATCTTCTTTTCGGGCCGCTCTGCATCCATGCTGGTAGGGAGGGAGGCTCCCGCTGTGTGACGCTTCTCCTCTTCTGACGGTTCTTAAATAATGGGGGGTGGGGCCACTCGGTGACCCCGCCCCCCTCTGACACACGGGGACATGACGGGACTTCCCTGTGGCGCCACAGGGAAGTCCTGTCAAGTCACCGTGTATCGGGGGGGCGGGGTCACCGGGTGGCCCCGAGCCCCATTATTTAAGAACCATCAGAAGAGAAGCGTCACACAGTGGGAGCTTCCCTTCATGCCACCATGGATGCGGAGCGGCCCGAAAAGAAGATGAAGACAAGAAGATGAAGAGAAGAAGATGAAGAGAAGAAGAAGAAGAGAAGAGCGGGAGCCTCCCTCCATGCCATGGATGTGAGCGGCCCGAGGAGAAGAAGGGAAGAAGATGCCGCGGAGGAGATGCTGAACGAGAACACCGGAGGAAGAACCAGAAGAACCAGAAGAACCAGAAGAAGATGAAGGAAGATAGAAGATAGAAGAAAGAAGAAAGAAGAAGCATTTAAATAAAGGAATTGTCAAAAACTGTCTCTTGTCATTTTTAACATTTTTGACAGTTTTTTAGTGAAATGGTAGGGGTACTTTTGTACCCCCTTACCATTTCACACGGGGGAGGGCCGGGATCTGGGGGTCCCCTTGTTAAAGGGGGCTTCCAGATTCCAATAAGCCCCCCACCCGCAGACCCCCACAACCACCGGCCAGGGTTGTGGAGAAGAGGCCCTTGTCCTCATCAACATGGGGACAAGGTGTTTTGGGGGGCTACCCCAAGGCACCCTCCCAATGTTGAGGGCATGTGGCCTGGTACAGTTCAGGAGGGGGGGCACTCTCTCATCCCCCCCTCTTTTCCTGCGGCCTGCCAGGTTGCGTGCTTGAATAAGGGTCCGGTATGGATTTTTGGGGGACCCCACGCCGTTTTTTTTTTTAAATTTTGGCGCGGGGTTCCCCTTAATATCCATACCAGACCTGAAGGGCCTGGTATGGAATTTAAGGGGACCCCCACGTCTTTTTTTTTTAATCTTGGTTCGGGGTTCCCCTGTGGGGAATTCCCATGCTATTTTTATCAATGAACTTCTATGTGTATTGTCGGACCGGCAATGCATTAATAGCCGCGAGTAGTTTTAAATGACTTTTTTCCTTTGAAATGTCATTTTGCTGTCAGACTGTTCTAAACACGGGAAACATGCGCCCCTTTACAGGCATACTATAAACACCCCCCAGGTATGAAATTTAAAGGGATATTACACTTTTATTGTTTCACTTTAAGCATTATTAAAATCACTGCGCCCGAAAGAACGGCCGTTTTTAAAACTTTTTTTTGCATTGATCCATGTCCCCTGGGGCAGGACCCAGGTTCCCAAACACTTTTTATGACAATAACTTTGCATAATTGCATATAAGCCTTTAAAATTAGCACTTTTGATTATTCATGTTCGTGTCCCATAGACTTTAATGGTGTTTGCGTGTTCGAACAAATTTTTTGCCTGTTCGCATGTTCTGGTGTGAACCGAACAGGGGGGTGTTCGGCTCATCCCTAGCCGGGAGATAATAGCTGCAGAATGCGATGGAATAGGGTGGCTGCTCTCTACTCTTTCTTGATGTCGGCCTCCTTGGGGTTGTGCCGCCTCACCTTCAGTTTCCTCCTCCACTCTATCTGGCACTCAAGTCGCATCAGTGACCTCATCATCATCATCATCATCATCATCATCATCTCCATCCCCTCCATCTTCATCATTACCACTGGAGACAAATTTCTCTACCAGTGTTCCTCCCTCTCTCTAGGCTCATGTTCCTGTCATCCTCAACCTCAGAACCAACATCTGAATCCAGTAATGGCTGGACATCATCAAGGAGCAAGTGGCTGATGCTGTGATCAAATAACTCAGCTGACTTCTCAATGGCTGATGTTGGGGCTATGGCAGGAATAGATGTGGACCAGGAAGCAGGTTTATCCACTATGGCAACTGCAGGGGACTGCACACTTGTCTCTGCTTGCGTGACAGAGGATGAGGAGGATGAGGAAGGTTTAGGAAGCCAGTCCACCACCTCCTCTGCATGCTGTGGCTGGATAGTATGGGCAAAATCACTAAACAGAGGAAATTATGCCCTGCCTGAGGACTGACCACCACGTCCACCTTTGCCTGTGGACACATTTGTTGCTGGCCCCCTTACAGTGCCAAGGGAATGTCTGCCCCTCCCTTTTGCCCTCCCAGATATTATTGGGAGGGAGGGGGCAGTGCTTATAAGCAAATGTAAAGAAGAAGTTGAAACCTGTACGTAGATGCACTTTAATCAATGTAAAGAGGTGTTTGGTGCACTTTAATTTGAGTACTCACACTACACAGACACACTCAAAGGATACACTATAATATACTGCAATATATTGCGCCAAACATACTGTGACACACAGATCTATAAAGGAGTTAAACTGTCAGTAACACAAACAAAACTATATGACATTCAACTGGCAGTAACGCACACAGAACTATATGGTGTTAAACTGACAGTAACGCACATAAAACAATATGGTGTTAAACTGGCAGTAGCGCACACAGAACTATATGGCGTTAAATTCCCAGTAACGCATGCAAAACTATATGGCATTAAACTGGCAGTAATGCACGCAAAACTATATGGTGTTAAACTGGCAGTAACGCACACAAAACGATATGGCGTTAAACTGGCAGTAACGCACACATAACTATATGGTGTTAAACTGGCAGTAAAGCACACAGAACTATATGGCGTTAAACTGCAAGTAATGTACGAAAAACGATATGGTGTTAAATTGGCAGTAACGCACGCAAAACGATATGGCGTTAAACCGGCAGTAATGCACACAGAAGTAAATGGTGTTAAACTGGCAGTAAAGCACACAAAACGATATGGCTTCAAACTGGCAGTAACGCACACAAAAGTAAATGGCGTTAAACTGTCAGTGACGCAATCAAATAACTGGTGTTCAACTGTCACTACACTGATGCTATCTGAACTGTCCCTACTCTAGCTATACACTAATGTCAGAATTACTGAAACAGTCTCACTACACTAAACTGAAACTATATGAGCTGTCCCTACTCCACACTAATGTATGTATGAATGACACGGTCTCACTACACTACAGTGAAACTATCTGAGCTGTCCCTACTCTAGCTGCACACTATGCAAAGCTGAATGATGGTCCTCCTCACTACACTCACACTATCCTTAGACTGACACTAAACTAATATTCTATACTGACAATTGAAGCAAAATAGCATAGTATAGCACACTAACTAACTGATAGCACTGAACAGAGCCCTGTTCTATCTCTCTCCACGCCGAAATCACACTGAAAATGGCTGCCATTGAAACAATGCTTTTATACTGTGTGGCAGGAATGAGCCATGATTGAATAAAGTCATGATGACAGTGTCCAGTCATGACTCTGACAGTGCTCTGTGCACTGATTGGCTGAAGCTTTCACTGCTTCAGCTAATCATGGCTTGCAATGCACTGTTCAGCACCGCAATACATTGTGGTCGGTTCGGGGGGGGGCGAACAAGCGGTCAAATGACCCATTTGTTTGGCTGTTCGCTGAACGACCAAACAACAAAAGTTTGGCCCAAACTTATGCTTGGGCCAAACCGTTCGCCCATCCCTAGTCTTTATCTTATCAGTTGTTATATCAGCCTTCTGCTAGGGTCTTTACATCCTCAGATCACTCATATGCCTTTGACATATCGAATGGTACTAGGCAGGGATGCCTACTGTCTCTTGTCTTTTCTCTTGTTATGGAACCCTTAGTCAAGAAAATTTGAGTTGACACTATCATCTCCAAAATTCAGGTTGGGAAATGGTCTCATAAAATTGGGCTGTTTGCCGATGATTTTATTCTGACTTTAATAAATATACCCCAACCTCTGGCTAGAGTTAAGGAACTAATTAAATCATATGAGGAGGTGTTGTACTACAAGATAAACATCTCTAAAGCTGGCTGTGCTGCCTTGCAGGCTAATTAAGTTATAGTTATTTATATAGAATGTGTAGTTTACCATTGCCATCTAGTGGCCAAAGTCTGTATCAGCTTTATCTCCAGTTATGTATATTTCTCATACAGGATGTGACCTTTGGTTTAGGAAGTTCTTCAGCCATTTTAGATTGTCATTCTACATGGATGCAGCATGTCTGTTTCTCTCTCAAGGGGCTTGAGACATCATCACCTGTAAGTGCCTTTCTGTTGTTTCATCTGTCATTTATGCTAGATTAGTTATTCTATGTGTACTGATATCTTGTTATTGTATTGTATTGCAGTTTCACAAATTAAAAACCAAAACTAAAAATTAAATAATAAAGAAGTAAAGTTGGATTACTTCGGTAGACAAATCAAGCATTGGGCTTCCGTTTACTGGAGTCTCTGACAAGTGTTTAGCTGTCCGTTTAGAACCACACATAGTCAGTGTTTTGAGAGCGGAACAGTGAAAAGGTGTAGTGCAACAAGCCTGGAGATATTAGTCTCTGCACAGGCAGAATGAGTCTAAGATCAGGAAGACAGTATAAGGCTGAAGATCAGCTACCAGGGACACATCAAGGCAGGGACAGCATGCCAAATGTCCAGCAAGACGATACACGCTCACACTCATCTAAATGAACAAGGTCCAGTCAGATTTCATCAGCAAGTGCCCCTTTAGTCAGAGCTCGCGCCAAAGCAGAGGCAGCTCGTGTTCAGCTGAGAAAGAGGCTGCCATTATGAAAGAAAGAGCAGAGAAAGAAAAAGAAAAATCAGAACAGGAAGCAAAGTTGCATATACTTCAGTGTGCAGCCGCCGCTGCAGCAGCAGAGGCCGCAGCTTATGCTGATATGGAGCGGTCTGGAATGGGTCTATCCATGAAGGCCCAGATGTGCCTGAGAAACCCCGTTCCTCATTAGAACGTACAAAGGAGTATGTCCAAGAACTTTTAAACAGCAATGCAACAAAACAGTTTCCCAATCCAGAGTCAGCTGAATTTAAGCAAGAACCAGCAGAACCCCTGAGTGTACAAAAACAAATTCATGAAGCCAGCAATGCCAGAACATTTAAAGATGAACCATTAGAGACATATAGGAACAGGCCAAGTGAATCCTTACTACAGCAACCCAAACACCAGCGTGCACAAGATGTCACTAAATATCTTATCCGTAAAGAGATGGTTAATTCAGGCTTTCTCAGGTTCGATGACTCCCCCGAGAATTACTGGGCTTTTCTGAATGCAGTCAACGACTTAGAATTACCAGCAGCTGAGATGCTAGACTTGATGATAAAATGGCTTGGGACTGAGTCAGCAGAGCATGCAAGAAGGATGTGCAGGATACACATATTTAACCCTTCAGCAGGATTTGATATGGCCTGGCAAAGGCTAGAGGAAATATATGGATCACCAGAAGCAATTGAAGGTGCTCTAATGAAAAGACTGGAGTCTTTCCCTAAGCTAAACAGCAGAGACAATTTCAAACTGCAAGAGTTGGGTGATATTCTTTGGGCAGTCCAGTGTGCCAAAGAAGAAGGCTATTTAAGAGGACTTGCACATTTAGATACCGCTAGCGGTACTAAGCCTATAGTGGAGAAACTACCTCACAACCTACAAGAAAAATGGTTGAGTGTTGGAGCCAAATACAAAGAAGATCATGATGTCCCTTTTCCCCCATTCTTTGTGTTTTCTAGGTTTGTGCAGCAGCAAGCTAAGATCAGGTGTGATCCCAGCTTTTCCTTCATCACCAACAGTCAACTGCCAAAAGCAGAAAAGCCACCTAGAGCCTTCCATAGGACTTCAGTGATCGCCCATAAGACAACTGTACCCTCTGAGGACCCAGACTGTCTAAGCAGCTACAAGGTAAACACCTTTGAAGACCCTGACAGACTTTGCCCACTTCATAAAAAGCCTCACCCCCTAAATAAGTGCAAAGGGTTCAAAAGTAAACCTGTCAAGGAAAGGATAGCCTTTCCTAGACAAAACGGCATCTGCTTCAAGTGTTGTGGATCCACTAAACATGTAGCCAAAGACTGCAAAATACAAGCGGATTGCTCAGATTGTGACAGTAATAGACACATCACAGCTTTACACCCTGATACTTTGCACCAACCATTAGAGATCACAGAAGCCCCGAAAGGTGGGGACAGGGAGCAAAAAGATAATTCATCTACCCCAGTGATGTCCAAATGCACAGAAATCTGTGGTGTCAGTATAACTCCTTGTTCATGTTCCAAGATCTGCCTAGCAACAGTGTACCCCACAGGGGAAAAGCAAAAAGCAGTTAAGATGTACGTGGTTCTGGATGGACAGAGTAACAGGTCACTGGCAAGGTCAGACTTTTTTGATGCTTTCAACATTACATCGAGTGCAGTTCCATACACCCTAAAGACATGTGCAGGAGTGATGGAAACTTCAGGAAGAAGAGCTACCGACTTTACTATCGAGTCTCTTGACAAGAGAGTCCATCTCTCACTTCCCACCTTGATAGAGTGTGATATGTTACCAGACGATAAAGCAGAGATACCTTCACCAGAAGTGGCCCTTCATCATCCTCATCTCAATTCAATATCACACCTTATTCCAGCTATCCAGAAAGATGCCTCTATTCTTCTACTTCTTGGAAGAGACATTCTACAGGTACATAAGGTACGCCAACAAATTAATGGGCCCTTTAATGCCCCCTATGCTCAAAGACTTGACCTAGGGTGGGTTATAGTAGGAGAAGTTTGTCTAGGAGCAACACATCGGCCTGACAGCGTCAACACTTCAAAGACATCTGTGCTAGTGAATGGATGCACGTCCCTTCCTAGTCCATGTCAGAACAGCTTTGTCGTCAAAGAAACCCTAAAACCATACTGCGACTCTCCTTCTAATTACAATAGAGACATTAGTAGTGGCATGAAGACTGACACTTTAGGGAACTCAGTGTTCCAGAGAACAAAAGATGATGACAAACAAGCAATGTCCATAGATGATCAAGCCTTTCTCAATATCATGGATAAAGAGACTTTCCAAGATGAAAACAACAATTGGGTAGCTCCTTTACCTTTTTGCACACCCAGGTGTTATTTACCTAGTAACAGAGAGCAAGCCATAAAGCGCCTGAACACACTACGTAAAACTTTGCAAAGAAAACCTGAAGTGAAAAAAGACTTTACGGAATTTATCAAAAGGATGCTTGACAACAATCATGCTGAAGTAGCACCATCACTGGACAAAGGTAAAGAACACTGGTATCTGCCAATGTTTGGGGTTTACCATCCACACAAGCCAGAACAAATAAGAGTTGTGTTCGACTCCAGTGCTCAACATGAAGGTGTTTCATTAAATGATGTTCTGCTGAGTGGCCCAGATCTAAACAACACACTTCTGGGTGTCCTCTTACACTTTAGGAAAGAGCCTATTGCCTTCACAGGGGATGTGCAACAGATGTTTAGAATGAGGGTGCATGTTTTTGGTAATAGCCCTTCTCCTGCTGTTGCCATATACTACATGCGCAAAGCCGCCCAGAAAGGTGCAGAACATTATGGTCAAGATGCCAAACACCTTGTGATGAGACATTTCTATGTAGACGATGGACTTGCTTCAGTTAGCACACCTGAAGGGGCAATCAACATTCTTAACAAAGCAAAACAAATGCTGGCAGAGTCTAATCTGCGACTACATAATATAGCTTCTAACAGCAAACAAGTCATGGAAGCTTTCACCGCAGAAGACAGAGCTAAGAATCTCAAAGACCTTTGCCTGGGAACAGACACCCTTCATGTACAGAAGAGTTTAGGCCTAAGCTGGGATATAGAGAAAGACTGTTTTGTTTTTCAGGTTTCTTCAGTAGAAAAGCCATTCACGAGAAGAGGAATTCTATCCACTGTGAACAGTCTCTACGATCCTCTCGGGTTTGTAGCACCTGTCACCATAAAAGGTAAGGCCTTAGTTTATGAACTGTCAAGTGGAGAAAGTGAGTGGGATGCCTTGCTTCCACAAGAGAGACTCCATGAGTGGGTCCAATGGACAGAGTCTTTACAAGCCTTACAATGTTTACAAATACCCAGATGTTATGTTCCTGTTTCATTGCCACAAGCCTGCAAAAGAGAACTGTACATTTTTTCAGATGCATCTGTTACAGCAATAGGTGCAGTTGCTTACTTGAAGGTAAACAATGCAGGAAATGTCTGTCATGTTGGATTTGTTATGGGAAAATCCAAACTGAGTCCTAGGCTGGCACATACAATTCCACGCCTAGAGTTATGTGCAGCTGTACTAGCGGTTGAACTGTATGAGCTAGTGAGAGACGAGATGGACCTAAGCCTAGATGCTGTGAATTTCTTTACAGACAGTAAAACAGTCTTAGGCTATATCTGTAACACTACCAAAAGATTCTTCTTATATGTTTCCAATCGGGTGAATAGGATCAGACAAGCAACCTGTCCAGAACAATGGTTCTATGTGCCCTCAGAACAAAATCCTGCAGATTATGCTACCAGGCCCACACAGATGGCTTGCCTTCAGAACTCTATATGGTTCTCAAGCCCACATTTTCTGTATCAGAAAGTTGTAGATAATCCTGATAACACCAATGTTTACTCTTTAGTGGAACCCGAAGCTGATCCTGAAATTAGGTCAGAAGTAGTAAGCTTCAGTACTAAAGTTGTTGACACTAGACTGCAGTTACATTGCTTCAAAAGATTTTCCAACTGGAGGAGACTAAACAGGGTCATAGCAAGACTAATTCATGTTGCAAAAAGCTTCCAGAAGAAAACCAATGATGATCGACCTGGAAGCTGGGGAGTTTTTCATGAAAGAGTTAGTTTAGAAGAACTTTCACAAGCCAAGACAGTCAAAATTTCTTCTGTACAACATACATATTTCAGGCAAGATTATGACTGCATTGAACTACAAAAGGCGCTTCCAAAACATAGCCGTCTTACAAAACTCAGTCCTTTTATAGATCAAGATGGACTATTGAGGGTAGGTGGCCGTTTATCCTTTGCCACGCTGTCAGATAAGGAGAAGCAGCCTGTCATCATTCCTCATAATCACCACATTGCTAACTTGATTGTAAGATATTATCACAATCAAATAGTTCACCAGGTCAAGAAAGCAGAAACAACTGGCCTATGGGAATTGTCACAAATACGTTGCCAAGTAAAGATGGTAATGTCAGAAAGGTTGAAGTCAAAGTGACAGAACAAGGGACTGTTAAAGTGTACGCCAGACCAGTTTCGGATGTCATTGTTCTCCTTTGAACAGGTATTTCTGTTATGTTGTTGACACAATACATACATAGAACTTACCACTGACGGCTTTCAGACGTGACACTTGCCATGAGTTAAAATTCATCCTGTGGATTACAATTGGCATTGGAGATAGTTTGGCCTAGTGCGGCTTCTCCAATCCAAAGATGGGTTTATGGACAAAACTATTTCTTCATGTAGGCTATCAGCTTGAAGTACCATAGCCAAGAGACACTGATATTGTGGACCCATGTTTTAGTTTATGTTGCAGTATGGTACCCTTCCAGGGTCCAAATGAAGATTAAAAACCTAGATTCTCAACCAGACAGGTTGAAGGGCCCCAGGGGTTGGCCTAATGGAGAGGAAACTAGCTTTTCAGTTTCCTCATTGTTTTCTAAAGTCCATTTTGGGACCTGGAGCCCTAGAGATTTCTAAGAGATAAGTTATGGATCAAAGTACTAAGTGGTACTGTGAAACAGTTTGTAGGAGCCAGATGAGGGCCTGAAATGGAAGGCCAGAGCGTTATGCCCCGTACACACGGTCGGATTTTCCGATGGAAAATGTGTGATAGGACCTAGTTGTCGGAAATTCTGACCGTGTGTAGGCTCCATCACACATTTTCCATTGGATTTTCCGACACACAAAGTTTGAGAGCAGGATATAAAATTTTCCGACAACAAAATCCGTTGTCAGAAATTCCGATCGTGTGTACACAAATCCGATGGACAAAGTGCCACGCATGCTCAGAATAAATAAAGAGATGAAAGCTATTGGCCACTGCCCCGTTTATAGTACGTGTTTTACGTCACCACATTTAGAACGATCGGATTTTCCGACAACTTTGTGTGACCGTGTGTATGCAAGACAAGTTTGAGCCAACATCCGTTGGAAAAAATACTAGGATTTTATTGTCGGAATGTCCGAACAAAGTCCGACCGTGTGTACAGGGCATTAGTGTATGCATAAGCCAGCATGTCTATTTCTTTGCAATAGTGAAACCCCTGTGAGGGAAACCTGTTGTTTCGATTTTCTCGAACTTTGAACTGTCTTTTAAAAAAATTGGGCAAGAAAAGACCTTAAAAAGAAGAAAGCAAATGGCAGTGTCCTGTAAGGTTCTACCATTTTATGTTAGTTCTCACAATTGGTGGACGATGTGGGCAGAACCAGAGATCCCTGCAAAGTAAGTTCATCTGTTATATGAACTGTGTTTTGGTGCATATGACTGCACAATCTGTGTGCGCAAGTGAGGAGAACCTGAAAGAGGAAAGTAACTTGCCTTAAAGAGACAGTGCTCTGGAGTGACTGGAAGGATGAGACATGAAAAGAGAAAGGACATTACTGGTGTGAGTATCCTCCAGTTTTTGAATCAGCTGGCTGTAATGACCCCAGTTAAAGGGGAAGTGCATGCTGTTGCCTCTTGCAATGCTGGTGAAGGGAGACCAGCTTTCATTGTACAGAGTCCTAAGCTTGAAATAGAATGCAGTGTTGGAAGCCCTTGTCAAGATACTGAGGGAAGAGCGCTATTTGCGGTGCTTTGAGTGAAGGCATGCTGTCTCCAAGTGCCCTTTATACCAGCTTCCAGTACAAGGATGGCACAGCAAGACAAAGATTTGTGTGTACAATTGGGAAGCCTGCCCTGAGTGCCAGGACTGAGCAACAGCAGTGCCCGAAGTTTGAGAGGAGTGCGGTTGACTGTAGCAACACCTAGGATGTCAGGTCTGTGGAGTGCAAGACAAATATATTGCCTACAGAAGATTGTGGCAAGTGGAAAACAACAATGCTTCAAGGAGAGGGAAGTCATCATATTTTGGAGAGCCAGCAAAGTGCAGCCGGGAGAGTGCTGTCTCCATAGCAATGGGAGAAAATGTGCCAACCAGAAAGAGGAGCTACAGGGAAGATGTGGCTCTGCATCCCAATAAAGTCGTGTGTGGAAAAGTACCATGCCTGGAATGTGGTCAGTTGGGGCATGGTGTCTTTACCTGCCCCACAGTCTGGATAACCACTGGGGATAGTGATGCTGGGCAATAGTCCTTATCCCCAAGCCCAGTTTCTAGTTTAAAAGTGTTCGCTGTTACCCCTGGCAACAGTGAAGAAGTTCCTGTTGTGAATGCAGGGGGTGCTAAAGTGAAGGAGATGCCTGCTGTAATTTCATTCTGTGGCCACCTGGGGGAGTTGGCCAGTAAAAGTGCTTCAGAAGAAAGTGCACGAAGACCACAGCATGGAGGACCGAGGTCAGACGCAGGGCAGGCATGGCAAATGGATGAAGAAAAAGAGATATGGACCCGAATGTCACCCATGATTGTTGCAGAGCATACTCACTATAATGAAATATATAAGTGTAAATATATATATGTAGATCTAAGATGATTAGTATAACAATGTCCTGAGAAAATAAGGTAGTATACTTGAGTACAGGGGGTGCAAAGGTGTCCTGCAGAGCATGAAAAAAGCAAAGACAGAAAAAAAGCACAAAAGAAGAGAGAGAGAAATGTGGACCCAAGTGTTACCCATTAATCTTGCAGGGCGTACTCACTGTAGTAAATTGTATGAATGTGTATATATAACTAAGATAGTTGGTATCACAATCTCCTTAGAGTATAAGATAGTGTGCTGAGGTACAGAAGATACAGGGGTGTTCTGCAGAACATGAGGGAGGATAGTGTGAGGGGAATGGAAGGGATGTGAAAAGGAGTGAGAGGGTTGTGGGAAGAGAAAGAGGGGAGAAGGTAAAGAGTGTGGGCAAAAGAAGAAATGCAAAAGGAAATGGGAGAAAAAGGGGAAAATTAAATGAATCTTTGACCAAGCCTCACCTCATAACCTTTGACCTTCAATGGAAAACCCCTAACCCTAAACCTAACCAAAACCCCTAACCCTAATTCCTAACCTCTACCCTAACCATATATATATGTACATTTTCCTGATAAAAAAAAATGCTACTTATTTGAGTGTCACAAGCAGCCATTCCTCCAGTGACACCAAAGTGTCCATCCTTGTCAGCCTTGGCCTGAGTCTCTCCAGCAGGTCAACAAAGACAGGCACGGTTATTCGCATGAAGTTATGGAATTTGACCCAATGCATGCAAAGTTGGGCATACAAGTTGTTAAAGTATCCCAAAGAGAGGTGATGGGATACAATAGGAGTCGTCCAGAACCGACGACGACTGCTGCTTCTCTTCTCCTCCAACTGTCTCCCTCTCTGCAGCCTCCGTAGGACAATCAGCAGGATTGCCTCATTAATTTTCTGGACGACGGGATCCATAATCAAAAACTCCAAGAAACTCCAAAAGAAACTCTAAAAAATTCACAGCTGCTCTCAAATGCACCGACACATACTATTTAACATATTTTCTTTGGTATTGTGGGAAATTTGGGAGTGGAAAATAGAAGAGAGATGTGTTATTTTTTAAAATGTGGCTAAACACGTGCATTAATGCTAATTTATTGCTGCTTTTTCCTGGCATCGGAGCTAGCTTTGCAGCTAGTTTTTTCAGACGCCCTTTGGCATGGGGACTTAATGTTAAAATTTATGAAGACAAAACTGAGTTACTTACCAGCAACATCCTTTTCCAGGAGTCTTTCAGGACAACCACCATAGAGAGACACTGACTCCTCCCCCTCAGGAAACACCACCTTTCAATTCCAGATTTAAACCTCACCATCCCGCCGGCCCCTCAGTTCTTCAAGAGTACCTCTGGCCAGCTGGGGAGACACAAGAATACATCATACTAACCTTTATCTTACCTGATGATCTCATGTGATGAGTTCTCATAGATAGCCAACAATTTGGGTGGGTACCGGTGCTGTCCTGAAAGACTCCTGGAAAAGGATATTACTAGTAAGTAACTCCGTACTTCCTCCGTTCGTCTTTCAGGACAGCTAAAATAGAGGATAAGCGAGCACCTTACCTTAGGGTGGGACTACTGCCTGCAGCACTTTACACCCAAAGGCCTGGTCTTTGGCTGACAGCAGGTCAAATCTGTAGTGATTCACGAACGTGGCAAAACTGGACCACGTTGCAGCCCTACAGATCTGCTCTGGAGAAACACCAGCCCACTCTGCTTGAGAAGTCACCACTGCCCTGGTGGAATGTGCCTTAATACCCTTCGGGGGCTCCAACCCCCGATCATATAAGCCTTACTAATGGCCAACCTTAACCATCTGGCTATCGTATGTCTAGAGGCTCTGGACGCTTTCCCAGCCCCTGAAAATAACACAAAAAAAGGAATCAGATTTCCTAAACAGTTTTGTACTAAGTACTGAAGGATGCACCTTATAATGTCCAATTCATGAAAAATATGTTCCTGTTCTCTCACTGGATTCGAACAGAAGGTAGGTAAAATAATTTCTTGACCTCTATGAAAACTAGGGGCCACCTTTGGCAAAAAGGCCGGATCCGTTTTAAAAATCAAGCGGTCCGGGAAAACCTGAAAAAAAGGTGCCCTAATAGAGAGGGCTTTGAGTTCACTCACTCTCCTTGCCGTGGTGATCACCACAAAAAACACAGTTTTAAGGGTGACCAATTTTAACGTACAGGAACCCAATGGCTCAAAAGGTTCCCCTGTAAGGGCCTGTAAACCTAAAGAAAGATCCCACACTGAGAAGGGGGGAATTCTGACTGGTCTCTGTCTGCCTAAGGCTCTGAAAAACCTAGCTATCCAAGGATCTATTGATAGTGGCTTTTCCAGGAAAACACTCAGGGCGGATACCTGTCCTTTCAAGGTGCTAAGGGCTAACCCTTTGTCCACTCCTGACTGCAGAAATTCCAACACTGCTACAGAACTGCGTACATTGAAGGAGCTTTCTGTGTACCAGCCATTGAAGCGTATCCACACCTTTAGGTAAAGAGCTTGCGTTTCCCTTTTTCTGTAACTTAGGAGAGTCAACAGTAAACAATCCGAGAAGCCCTTGCCCTTTAGCAATTCCTCCTCAGTAGCCACGCTGCAAGGTTCCACTGCTCCACCTGGGGACAACAGATCAGCCCCTGAGAAAGAAGATCCTCCTGGATAGGCAGAATCCAGAGAGGTTCCACAGCCAGACCCATCAAGATGGAGAACTACGGCCTCCAGGGCCAGTGTGGTGCGATCAGAATGAGGGTTGTGTCTTCCGACTGAAACTTTCTCAGAACTGCTGGAATCAGTATAGGAGGGGGGAAGGCATAACACCTGGAGAAATGACAGCTCTGAGCCAGCGCATCCATCCCGACTGCCCGTCCCATCTGTTCAGGGAAAATAACAGGCTTGCTTTTGTGTTCTCCCTCAAAGCGAAGAGGTCCATGTAAGGTACCCCCCACTTTCGAGTGACCATCTTGAAGATGCCTTGGTTCAAAACCAAGTCGCCCTCCCTCAGCATCTTCCTGCTGAGGAAGTCCGCTACCTGGTTTTGTTTCCCCCTTCAAATGTACCACCGAAAGGGATAGAACATTTGTTTTGGCTCACATGAGGATGGATTACGCCAGGGCCCACAAGGTCCTGCTCCTGATACCCCCTTGCCTGTTGATATAGGCCACCGCTGAGGAATTGTCTGAACAGATCCGCACGTGCTGTCCCTGGAGTCCTCTCTGAAAGTGTCTGAGTGCCAAGGCTATTGCCCTCAGTTCCCTCCAATTTGAGAACTTCTTTGCATCCTCTCTCCCCCAAGTACATTGTACCATGCCGGAACCTAGGTGTGCCCATCCAACCTGTGCGGCTCTCATCGGTCGTGACTGTCCTGGAGACTGGGAGGACCCATTCCATGCTCTGTGAAAGATTGAATGCCTTTCTCCACCATCAAAGGGACCTCTTGACTGGACTCAGCACAGATATCAGAGAGTCCAGGGACCCTTGACTGTGGTCCCAAACCCTCAGGATAAACAGTCGAAGAGAGTGAAAATGCAGCTGCCCACTGTACTGCCGGGAGCGTGGATGTCAGTAAGCCCAAAGCTGACATAGCTTTTTTTACTGAGACCTGACCACTGCCCCGAAGCAACAACATTGCTTTGTCCACCTTCTGGATCTTCTCTAAGGGAAGGAACACCTTTTGCTTTGTTAAATCTAACAAGTAGCCCAGGAAGGTGACCTTTTGGGACGGAACCAAACTGGATTTTTCCAGGTTCAAGAGCCACCCCAAGTTTTCTAGGATATTTCTTGCTACCTGAAGATCCTGGGACAACTGCTCCAGGGAAGAGGCAAACAGGAGTAGATCGTCCAAGTATGTGACTACCGAGATGCCTCTGAGTCGGAAGGCCAGGACCTCCACCATAACTTTGGTGAAGATGCGGGGGGGGGGGGGGATAGCCCAAAGGGGAATGCCCTGAACTGTAAATGTAACGTCCCTTCCCTGGTTTTTACCGCCAGTCTGAGAAACCTCTGGTAGCCCTCTGTGACTGGGATGTGCAGATAGGCGTCCTTCAAATCTGTCGACGCCATGAAGCAGTTCGGGGGAAGAAGCGCCTTCACCGAGTTGACAGAGTCCATCCGGAATCTCCTGTATGTAACTGAGACATTCAGAGGCTTCAGGTTCATGATAAGCCTGAACTTTCCCGAAGGTTTGCAGACCACAAAGATGTGGGAATAGAAGCCTCTGCCGGTCTCTTCTGCTGGGACTCGTACCACCACCTCCTGTTCCTCTAACTCCTATAGGGAGGATAGAAGAGCTGATGATTTGCACATTTTGGCAGCTTGGTGACAAGGAGTCTGTGCGGAGGAGTTTCTGAGAACTCCAGCCAGTATCCTCTTCTTATGATCCCCTAACACAAATTGGTTTGAGGTGATCATCTCCCACTGTGGAAGGAAAGCCCCCAATCTTCCTCCCACAGTGGTTAACCCGTCATTGGGTTTTCTTGGGCTGTTCGGGAGGGCGAAAAATTGCCCCTCCACTCCCCTTGCCCTTCTGGCCCCAAGCCTTTTTCTGCTGTTCAGCTTTTGGGGCTTCAAACTTTTTCTGAGGAGGAGACTTTATTTTAGTCTGAGGAAAAGATGATCCGCACTCCGGTGATTGCTCTTAAGAAGTATAATATTTATTGACAAGCCACAGTGACCAAACGCAAATAAGAACAATTATTTTAGTCTGTTCTCCAAGCTTCCTTTTAATAGGAAAGGCCTTTTTCTTGGCGGCTGTCAGATCTAAAACGGCCTCCAACCCTGGTCCAAACAAAAGATCCCCTGTGAGTGGAATCCTGGAGGGTTTAATCTTAGACGCACTGTCTCCCTGCCATGTCTTAAGCCATAAGGCCCTTCATGCTGAGTTGGTCAAAGCTGAGGACCTTGCGGACAAGCGCACTGACTCAGCTGAAGCATCCGCAATATACGACACCCCCTTGAGTAGCATAGGGAAGGAAGACAAAATAGTTTCTTTTGGCGTCCCCGTCTCAATGTGCACCTTAATCTGAGTAAGCCAATATTCCATGTTGCGGGCCACCACTGTGACCGCCATGGCAGGCTTAAGGTTTCCCTGCGACAAGTCCCAGGACTTCTTCAAGAGCGAATCCATCCTTCTGTCCATGGGGTCTGAGAGTGCCCCCATGTCCTCGAAGGCCAGGTCCCTATGCCTGGAAACCTGTGAAAAAGCTACGTATAGCCTGGGGGATGTGTACCAGACTAGAGCCTCCTCTTCCGCAAAGGGAAACCTTTGTTTCAAAGTCCTTGAAAAGAAAGGTTTCCTTTCAGGATCTTGCCATTCCTTCTTGATGGCTTTGACCAAAACATCATGGACCGGGGACACCCTCCTTTTCTGTTCCCCCAGATTTGTACATCTGGTCATGGAACGATAATGCCTTCTTTCCCTCTTGTATTCCCAAAGTGGTGTGGATAGCTCCTAAGAGATCCTTCACTTCATCAAGGGAAAGTTTATAATGAAAAGTACTTGTGGATTCTCCGTTCCACTCCTCCTGGGAGTCTGAAGCGGCGCTGTCTGGAACCTTCTCAATTTCCTCCTTGGAGTCCCCTGGTCTCTCTCCACTAACAGAGGGAGTATCCACTGGACTAGGTGACACACAGATCTGCACTGGTGGAGGATTGCTCGGGGGCTGCGGCAACTGGAAACTAGAAAAGAGTGCCTTGAACGACTGAAAGGTGCTAGAAAGCTCCTTGACGGACACCACTAGGTCCGTACCCTGTTCTGCTGCCTGCTCCCTCACTAACCCCTCAATGCACTCCTTACAGAGTGCCTTGGTCCAGGAATCCCCCATGGTGACTCTGCACGAGGGACATTTCTTCTTGGGGCGACTTGTTTTTGTCTGTGGCTTTCTGAAACACAGAAAGAGAGCAGCCATAAATGTTTAAGCCCACCAGCGCTACCACAGAGAACCACCGGGAGTGCCCCTCCAGGACCAACCACCACCAGGGTCCCAGACGCACTCCCCTTCCCCACCGACCACCAGGAAGGGGAAACTCCAGTGGAGCTAGCGAGAATAGGTAAGGGAACACCACCCCAGGGTTCCTCTTACCTTAGAGTGGCTGGTGCTGTTCTCTCCAGGAGCTGTCCGTGAAGCCTCTGCCTCCGACATGTCCCACTGAGGATGGATGGTTGAACGTGTCTTCTTATAGCTGTCTGCACAGCGAACGAACAGGGCGCACCAGCCGAGCGCTTGGTCCATTCACGTAAGCCGTGCCCAGAACCGGAAGATGCGGATCCGCCGGAAGTGCCCGCCCCCACCGGAACTGAAGTCGCCCGGCCCGGCCTCTAGCTCCAACGCTGGCTGCATTGCAAGGGGACCTGGTACACATCCCGCAGCGCCTCCATGGGCAGAAGAGAAGCAGACCTCCCCAATCTTCCTCCTTCCCCAGGAAAAGCTGGGGTGCGCCAAATGCCGCCAGCCCGGGCACCCTAGCCACCAGGCAGCACTAAAGAGAGACCACCGTCTCCCCCTTCTCAGGTAATATCTGCCCTCAGCCTCTCCGGCTGTTCAGCGATGGCTCCTTAGCGATGTCTCACCTCTGGAGGAAACACCATAACTGAGGAGCCGGCGGGACAGTGAGGTTTAAATCTGGAATTTGAAAGGCACTGTTTCCTGAGAGGGGAGGAGCCAGTGTCTCTCTATGGTGGCTGTCCTGAAAGACGAACGGGGGAAAGTGCATGGCATCGGTAAAAGATTATTTAGTTACCATGGGTGACAATGAGAATAATGGTAGACCTGAAGGTCAAGGGGGCATGGTTGCTGCTAACCCTGAAAAATGTTATGACAGACACAGCAGATTTAAAAGGTGTAGAATTAGGCCCCCTACAGGTTCAGGAGGGTAGTCCGGGAAAATGAACTTTAAATAGCTTATCTATCCAGAGGGAAAACTTGAAGGAATTGAAATCTTTAAAAGGGTCCCTGGCTTAAAAACATCTGAAGGGCATGACAATTGGTCTGTCCTTCAGAAAGAGAGTAGGACACTGTGCGATCCTCTGGGAACTTTTTGGATGAAAAGAACAGAATGAAGCATTCACTGTACATGGGGAAACAAGCAAAGCTAAGATCAGGGGGTAAGAGAGAGCCCATACATAGAATGCAGAGAGAGACTAGCGTAACCCCAATAAAAGAGCCCACACTTATAGTGTTTAAAAGCGTGACCCCTTCAAAGGTAAAGGTAAGAGGGTTAGAGAAAGTGCGTTTTAGCGTTAATGGTACCTGACACCTAAAGCTCAGGTGTCAACCTTATGCTCAGCAAGATACCAAGATTTGTAAATTCCCTAAAGGTAAGATGGCTAGTGTAGTCCCAAGGGAAATAAGCAGATGGCGCTTTTGGTAACGCACCCGTGAAAAAGCATGGGAGTGTCTTTGTAGAGCCCAAGTGAGTGTAGTAGGGGGACACAGGAAAAGTTACCTGATAAGACAGGGAGTCTCCCTTGAAAAGTGATGTCAGTCAGGAATGGGCTCGAAAAGGGATGCAAAGTTGAAGAGTTTAGGCTTGTGTGTGCCGCCCCTCCTGGTTTAAAACAAGGGGGTGGGGGGGATACGTAGTAGTGCGGTACCCTTCCAGGGTCTAGGTGAATATTATAATGCTGGATTCTCAACCAGGCAGGTTGAAGGGCTTCAGGGGATTGGCCTAATCCAGAGGAAACTGGCTTTTCAGTTTCCTCATTGTTTTCTAAAGTCCGTTTTGGAACCTGGAGCCTGGAGATTTCTAAAAGATATGGGTGAGTTGAAATCTCCAATTCTGGGTCAAGGTTTTGTGAGCAGTCAACACACTGCACAGGTGTGAGCAGGGCTTTTTGTAGAGACCTGACCATAGTTGTGGGCTCCACCCGGCAGACAGGAGTTCAGATGGAAGCCAGAGCAGCAAGTGGTTGCCAAGTTTATGGATCAATTTACTGAGTGGTACTGTGAAGCAGTCTGTAGGAGCCAGATGAGGGCCTGAAGTAGAAGACCAGAGCGGCTCCACCCAGCAGACAGAGGAGGTCTCTGTCCAGGAGTTCAGATGGAAGCCAGAGCAGCAAGTGGTTGCCAAGTTTATGGATCAAATTACTGAGTGGTACTGTGAAGCAGTCTGTAGGAGCCAGATGAGGGCCTGAAGTAGAAGACCAGAGCGGCAGTGTTGTATGTACAAGCCAGGAGGCTGAATGTCTATTTCTGTGCAAGAATGAAATGCTGAAAACCTCTGTGAGGGAAACTCTACTGTTTTTATTAAATGGAACTTAAAAAGAAGAAAGCGAGTGGAGGTGTTCTGTAAAGCTCTATCATTTGATGCTAGTTCTCACAGATATATATGTGAGACTTTATTTATGATATACTTTAACCCCTTCACACCTAAGTGTAAAACAAATCTAAAAGCCTAAGCACAATTTTGCAATTTTGACATGTGTTAGTAAAACCACACAAAACATCACAACTACATTGTTCATCCAGATGGATTATCATCCATCCAGATGGATAATGTTTTTTTTTTCAGGACAATTTGGGCTTTCATTTGGTAGTAAATAATTATAGATATTTCCTGATTTTTTTTTTTATTATCAAAGGAAAACTGGCCCAAAATAGCAAAAAAAAATATATTTTTTAAATGTAGCTGTATATTTCTTGTTACTACCATAACCTACCACCAAAGAACAACCCAAAATAAATTCTCTTGCTCCTGACTAGGGATGAGCCGAACACCCCCCCGGTTCGGTTCGCACCAGAACCTGTGAACGGACCGAAAATTTGCACGAACGTTAGAACCCCATTGACATCTATGGGACCTGAATGTTCAAAATCAAAAGTGCTAATTTTAAAGGCTAATTTGCATTATATTGTCCTAAAAAGGGTTTGGGGACCCAGGTCCTGCCCCAGGGGACATATATCAATGCAAAAAAAAGTTTTAAAAATGGGAGCAGTGATTTTAATGATGCTTAAAGTAAAAAAAAAAAAAGTGAAATATTCCTTTAAATATCGTACCTGGGGGGTGTCTATAGTATGCCTGTAAAGTGGCTTGTGTTTCCCGTGCTTAGAACAGTCCCTGCACAAAATGACATTTTTAAAGGAATAAAAGTCATTTAAAACTGCTGGTGGCTTTAATGTAATGTTGGGTCCTGGCAATATGGATGAAAATCAGGGAGACAAATGGCATGGGTACCCCCCCAGTCCATTATATACTCTGAACAGCAGTATACAGGTGGTGCAAACAAGACAGGGACTGTAGGCTTGTTGTTAAGTAGAATCTGTTTGTAATTTTGAACTGGTACATTAACGTGTTTGGCTCCAGCAAAAAAAATCTATTTTAAGCTTTTTGGAAAACATAGGGAAGGGTTATCACCCCTGTGGCATTTGTTTTGCTGTCTGTGCTCCTCTTCAGAAGATTTCACCTCACTTTTTGTCCCAATGACAAATGTTTTTTGAAAATTTGGGGTTTTTAGTGAAACAAGGATTGGTGATAAAGCATCAGTGGAAAGGAGAAACGTTTTTCCCATATTAACTCTTAAAGGAGAGAATTTCCCTTCCTAGGGGTAGATCTCATCTCACTTCCTGTTGTCTCCTACCGTTTGCAAGTAGGAGTCATTTGTAAGTTGGATAGGCCTGCACTATATACTCAGCAGAAATTTGGGCCTTAGGTGTTGGTGTTGCCACAACACTGTAAGCCCTCACAGGGCTCTGCTGTGAAATATTAGATCAAGAATTGTAATTACATGTCCCTGTTGAACAGGGGCAGAAAAATTGGGCCTTTGGTGATGGTGGTGGTGGTGCTGGTGCCACAACACTGCAAGTCCTCACAGTTACTCTTGGTGGGTGCAGAAACGGGCCCTGCTATGAAATATTAGATCAAGAATTCTAATTACATGTCCCTGTTGAACAGGGGCTGAAAAATTGGGCCTTAGGCACTGGTGCTGGTGCCACAACACTGCAACCCTTCACAGATCCTCTAGTTGGAGAGCAGGAACTAGCCCTGCTGCAAAGAATTGCAACAAAAATTGTAATTACATGCCCCTGAAACAGGGGCTGAAAAATTGGGCCTTAGGCACTGGTGCTGGTGCCACAACACTGCAACCCCTCACAGATACTCTAGATAGAATGCAGGAACTAGCCTTGCTGCAAAGAATTGCATCAAAAATTGTTATACACGCCCCTGTTAAACAAGAACTGAAAAATTGGGCCTTAGGCACTGGTGGTGGTGCCCAGAACCAAAAATGTTCTTACAAGCTATCAGCATGATCATTGAAGAGGAAGAGGATAATTACTCAGCATAACAGGATAGTCACTCAGCATCAGCATAGGCAGTCTTTGAAGGGATCTGACATTTCAAAAAAAATTATTCAGTTACATCAGCATCAGGTGCTTGCTAGCTGGTGGTGATCCAGGACTGATTCATTTTTATGAAGGTCAGTCGATCGACTGAGTCGGTGGACAGATGCACCCTGTGATCGGTTACAAAGCCTCCAGCAGCACTGAATGTGCGTTCCAAAACGCTGGATGCAGGACAGGCCAGTAGCTCAATTGCATACTGTGCAAGCTCTGGCCAGTGATCCATCCTCAAGACTCAGTAACCCAGAGGATTTTCGGTGGGAAAGGTGTCCAAGTCAGATCTTGCCCCTAGGTATTCCTGCACCATGTAAAACAGACGCTGGCGATTGTTGATGGAACCGATCATACCCTGGGGCTGCGGACTAAAAAATTGTCTGAACGCATCGGTCAGATGGCCACCTTCTCCACCACTCCTTCTTTGACTGAAAGAAAGCCTCAGCAACACGTTGTCCAGGAACAGGAGTTTGTAACCTCTCAGGCTCTGGGAACGCGTTGCACAGACCTTTCTGCAAGGCCTCCCAAAGATGTTTCATCCTCTGCTCCCACTGTGATGGCAAGATAAGGTCCGCAACCTTACCCTTGTAACGTGGATCAAGGAGGGTTGCCAGCCAGTATTGATCCCTCTCCTTGATACCACGAACACGAGGATCCTCCCGCAGGCTTTGCAAGATAGGGGAGGCCATGCAGCGTAGGTTTGCTGAGGCATTTGGTCTGGAGTCCTCTGGGTCACTAAGGATGACATGATCCGCAGCCACCTCCTCCCAGCCACGTACAAGTCCATGGGTTTCTTGGGACTGTAGATGATCCCTTAAAGACTGCTACTCATGTTGAGTGCCAGGTTCCACCTCCATGCTGACACAATCCTCCTACTTTTATTATTTTATTATTAGAATATTAACCCCTGCACTTGTCTTCAGGTAGCTATACTGTAGGTGCAACTGTGCAGGGTACACAGTACAGTAATGGAAATACGTCAAGAGCCTACACAAGCACCTGGCTGAAGGTAGCTATACTGTAGGTGAGACTGTGCAGGGTACACAGTACAGTGACTGGAAATACTTCAATGAGCCTACACAAGCACCTGGCTGCAGGTAGCTTTACTGTAGGTGAGACTCTGCAGGGTACACAGTACAGTAGCTGGAAAAACTTCAATGAGCCTACACAAGCACCTGGCTGCAGGTAGCTATACTGTAGGTGAGACTGTGCGGGGTACACAGTACAGTAACTGGAAATACTTCAATGAGCCTGCACAAGCACCTGGCTGCAGGTAGCTTTACTGTAGGTGAGACTGTGTAGGGTACACAGTACAGTAGCTGGGAATTCTTCAGTGAGCCTACACAAGCACCTGACTGCAGGTAGCTTTACTGTAGGTGAGACTGTGCAGGGTACATAGTACACTAGTTGGAAATACTTCAATGAGCCTACACAAGCACCTGGCTGCAGGTAGCTATACTGTAGGTGAGACTGTGCGGGGTACACAGTACAGTAACTGGAAATACTTCAATGAGCCTACACAAGCACCTGGCTGCAGGTAGCTTTACTGTAGGTGAGTCTGTGCAGGGTACACAGTACAGTAGCTGGAAATACTTCAATGAGCCTACACAAGCACCTGGCTGCTGGTAGCTTTACTGTAGGTGAGACTGTGCAGGGTACATAGTACAGTAGCTGGAAATACTTCAATGAGCCTAAACAAGCACCTGGCTGCAGGTTGCTATACTGTAGGTGAGACTGTGCAGGGTACACAGTATAGTAGCTGGAAATACTTCAATGTGCCTACACAAGCACCTGGCTGCAGGTTGCTATACTGTATGTGAAACTGTTCAGGGTACACAGTACAGTAGCTGGAAATACTTCAATGAGCCTACACAAGCACCTGTCTGCAAGTTGCTATACTGTATGTGAGACTGTGCAGGGTACACAGTACAGTAGCTGGAAGTACTTCAATGAGCCTACACGAGCACCTGGCTGCAGGTTGCTATACTGTAGGTGATACTGTGCAGGGTACACAGTGCAGTAGCTGGAAATACTGTAAAAACACCTGCCTGCCTGTCAGTATATTAGGAAGAGAAGAACAGGGTGTAGCTAAACTGAATACAGTGTATGTATGTATATATATATATATATATATATATATATATATATATATATATATATATATATATATATATTCACACAACACCTGGGATGCATATATATACACAATGCACTGTAACTGCAGCTAACTGACTCGACCTGCCTACTCTAACTTAAATCAAATAACACTGTCTGTCTCTCTCTCTCTATCTCTCTATCGGAACACACTACACAGGGCCGCTGTGCAGGCAGCCTTATATAGTGTGGGGTGTGTACTAAACCCCCTGAGCCATAATTGGCCAAAGCCTCCTTGGCTTTGGTGAATTATGGGCCATGAATGCCCCATATCGTTCATAATTCGGCAAACAAACGAACACACAATGTTCGAGTTGAACATGGGTTTAACTCGAACACGAAGCTCATCCCTATTCCTGATGATTGCAACGATACCACATATGTGTATGTTATTTGTTGTTTCTACCTGTAGTACAGCCTAGAAGCAATGCGCATTTTGCTTCTTTTTTTTTTTTGTCCTACCTAAAACACACTGACACTAACTTAGAAAAAAAAAATCCTGCTAAAAATATTTTTTTTACAAACACTTTGTATCTTTGTCTTGCAAAGACAAAGCATACATTTCCATGCAGAAAGAAAAAAAAAACAATGTATCTATCTCTCCATTCACAGAAAGAAAAAAAATACAAGGGTGGGCTTCACAGTGACTGATCACAGCGATCAGGTTACCCAGGAAAGGAGAAACACATATTTCCTGACAGACTCCATGGCAGCATACGTATGGGTTAACCCACCTCTACTCCTCCCCTATAGGACCCCACTCCCATAAATCTTTGCTCTGAGCCAGAGGCCGCGTTCCCTTTTTGTCCTCCTCCTAAGGACCAGAATTGTTGAAGTCTTACCTTGGATAAAGTGTCCATGATCGAGGCCTGGTTGATCAGCAAGCTGTGCCCTGGCAGACCCGTTAAGTCTCCAGCAGTCCCATCTATTAGCGGAGTGGAGAAGGGCGATGAATGCAGTGCTATGTGGAGTCTCCAGCAGTCCCCAGCTATTTGCATGGTGGAGGATGGTGATGGATGCAGTGCCATGAAGAGCTTAAGCTTGGCCATTGGCAGGCAAAGCGGCAGTACAGCCAAACGTCCCAGCTATTAGTGGGAGGCCATTAATCCCCTGGGCCATTGCAGCAGCGTCTTCTGGATCCAGGTGTGGTCGTGAGGGAATGCAGTGTGCGGTAATGTATACCTTTATATTACATATTCCTTGGCAGCAGTTTTGTTTGTCTGTTTTCTTCCCTGCCATAGGCTTTTGTTCCAACCTGCCGCTCTCTCTTCTGGCCCGGCAACCCTGGGCTACTCCTGCACTGTGGTGTCATTGCAGTGGATAAATATAATCAGCAGTCAGTACTGTTGATATAGGGTTTTATCTGTGGCCAGCTTGCAGCAGTTTCTCAAAATGCTGTGTGCAATCATCACAGGTATATGCACTGCACTAACACCTCTGTTCTGCTGCCTGTGTGATTCTGCTATGATTTGATCACCTGTGTAATTTACACTATGGTAGTTTCACTGCCCCCCCCTTGTGGTCAGCCCTTGTGTAACGAGTATGCATGGGTGGGTTTAACCCCTTCCTTTCCTTGCTGACCTGGATGCTCTCTTTTGTTTAACCATTTCCTTTCTATCCTATTTTGTTCTTTTTTTGGGGTCCTTCTAGGTCAGATTGACGAGACACGGCATAAGTTGATAAAGACTTCATTAGGTCACAGCATTGCTCTTTCAGCATTGCTCTTTCAAATGTTTTTGGCATATGGCACCATCAAGGTCCAGCCTTCATAGTAGAAGCTATGAATCCTCCTTTATGTACCCACCGCTATGTCAGCTGCTCCAAGAAGGGAGCCTACTGGGGATGTGGGACTCCGGTCTCAGAGGGCAAGTCTCTGTGGGAGCTATGCTAAGCCCAGACGGTTGGAAAAGGGGATAGCGACCTCCAGCAAATGACCTCAGACAGTGAGGCAGAGGGAGATGAGTCTCCTTACCTTTGTAACCTTTTGGTTAAGGCAATGAGGGGTGCATTTACATGAATAGAACCTGTAGAGTCTCTTGCAAAGCAAGCGGTAGTTCTGTAAAGTCCTTGGGCTTCGTTTTCCTCTAGTGCAACTTGCCATGCAACTTTGGAAGGTTGTAGAAACTCTGGAAAGGTTCCTGCACTACTTTGGTGTGACCTTTGATGCAGCTTTGATAAAGAGACTGCAAAGTTGGTTTGGGGCTGCACTCAGAATCGTATCAAGGTCGCACGCCAAAGTCACACTCTACTTTGGTGTTGCAATGGTGGAAGCCGTAGCCTTAGAAAGAGTGTTCTATTTTCCCCATTCCTGACGGAACTAGGAAACATCATTTTGGATGAGTGGAGCAAGGTCGTGAGGTATACCTCCCTTCTGAGCAAACATGTCACTTTTTCTAGGAAGATGCAGTGAATAGCCGAAAGTTGGCTTGGGATCTTGTGGCCATGTTGAAAAGGATGAAAATGTGTTTGGAGAATTTGGACGCAGTATTCAAGAGAGTTTTTAGAAACTCTGTAGTTCAGGAGCTGGAGCTGGTGTCAGTTTCCATAGTGAGGCTTCAATTGACATCATCTGCATAGTGGCACGGGTTATGCTCTCATCAGTTACGGCAAATGAGTGCTATGGCTGGGGTTTAGGCTTGCTGATCCCGCCTCTAACAGTCAAAATATAGCATTCCCTTTGAGGGAGCTTCATCTAGGGCAATATCATGGTACTACTTACAGTAAGCCCACAGGTGAGCAGGTGACATGGGATCCTCCAGGGCGTGTAGTCTAAGGGCCAGCCGGTACTCTGCCAGGGACCCCCTCACGAGGGTTTGGGATTAGCTGCGTGCTGACCCCAGGTCACGATCCCCGGGTTCACCCTGCTCACCAGAAGACACTGTCAGATAAGGATGGATGAATGAAACAAAGGAGAGCCGGATATCGAGCCATGGTCAGGGCGGGCTGCAGACAACGTAATCAGAACAAGCCGAGTCGGTACACAAGAGATCAGTACACGAGAGGTCAGGTAAAGGCAGGTTACACGAAGGGAGCTCAGAAACAAATGTTGTTCAAGCGACCAGAACTGGTCTGAGAGGGATTTAAATAGAGAAGCACATGAGGGGCTGGACAGGAAGTAGCAGGAAGGAATCATATATTAAGCAACAGGTGAGGCCGGTGACACCCATAGCTGCAGAGTGCAGCAGAGCTGAACACAAGCTAGTGGAACAACAGGTGCCAGCTGGCCTACAGCAGTAAAGGTGAGACACAGATCAGCTCAGCAGCTGATCTGTGACAAGCAAGCTGGAGAGCACCGTGTCCCGGGCCACAGTTGGCAAGTTAGGGTCCTGCCGCAGGACCGGAGCCGGATAGGCTGAAAGACGACAGTCTAGAGAATAACGTTCGGAGCATGCGAGGGTCGCATGTTTTACAGATCAGGTCGGGAGTTTAGGAAGAGCTGGTGTGGAGACCAGATTTCACTTCAGAAGTATGCTAGAAGTTTGAACTAGGATATCCAAGAAGCTACCTCAGACTATTTGACCTCAGACTATTGGGTTGTCAAAATGGTCTTTTGGGACATGCATGGTCCATCAGATGTCCTCCTTATCTAGGATTTATTTCAAAGGAGAAGTTCAAGGTGGAAACATTGTCCCTGACTCATAGGGGGTCCAGCCAGGTAACTGGCTTGTTTCCAATAGACCTAAGATGCTTACTTTCATGTGCCCAATGTAGAAGACTTTCACAACTTTCTTCGGTTTTCTGTAGGTCAAGACTGTCTCCAGCTCCAGTCATTCAGGCCTTCAACATCACCCTGTGTATTTTAGGGTCTTATTGGTGGTTATGGTCTTTATCAAAATAAGGATGTCCTTCTCCTACTGTCCCAAAACAAAGGGCAGCTGCTGGAGCCCAGAGTTCAGGTCTTTGTAATGCTCCTCAAATTCTTATGGCAGCTCAGTCTCCTGTGTGCCTCAGGGCTCAGTTCAATGTAATCAAGAGGACCATTGCCTTGACTCTGGTTCCATATGTTCTGGAACAGAATACTCCTGGCCCTGTCTTCTTCCCACCTGCGTGCCTTTCAGTGTCTAAAATGATTGGCACTATGGGGTCTACGTTTGCAACGGTCAAGTGGAAGCCGGGGAAGGCGGCCCTTCCGGAAGGGGTTTCTCCAGCAGTGGGAGACAGGAAGCAGAATTCAGGTCATCTACATAAACTCAGTCATGAGTCCCCTGGTGGCTGCAATGGAAAACTTGCTCATTTGCCAGTCCATTGCCCCATTTAGTGGTTCACAATCACGTCCGATGCTAAGCAATACGGAATGGGGGGCTTGCTGCCTGTTGGGGATAGCTCAAGGCAGGTGGGGCAGTCAATTTCACAGGTTATGTCGAACATTCTGAAACTACGGGCAGCCTTCTGCACCCTACAGACCTTTCGCCCTATATTACGAAGAGGAGCGTCCGTGCTCTTAGGTTAGTCAACACTATGACGCTCTCCTATGTTAAAAGACAAAAGGGGGCCTCAAAGCCTGTTCTCTAATACAAGAAGTAGAGCCGCTTAGGTCTTAGGCTCAGAAGATTTAAGCCTACATCTTAGCGGCCTATGTCCCCAGAGTCCAAAATATTTTAACAGACTTTCTTTCCAGAGTTCAGTTGGACAACAACGAATGTGCAGGTTTTCAGGCATAGATGCCCTGATGGATCATTTGGAAATGCAGTAGGACCTGTGCATGTCTTTCAGTCCTGGTCAACCTTGGGTTTCTGCGAAGACTCCAAACAAAGGTTATGGAGGTAGTGGCTGCAATGCCTTATTGGCCAATTAGGCCAGGGTTTCCCTTGCTAGGACAGTTCAGCTTCCGGAACCCAGTGCACCTTCTCAGGCCAGACCTTCAGTCACTGGGTGCAATTCTACATCCATGACCAGCACAGTTGTGTCTGACGGCCTGGTTTTTGAGATTGGAGGTCCTCGGCTGCAGAGTCATCTCTGATT
Source organism: Aquarana catesbeiana (assembly GCF_042186555.1). Taxonomy (NCBI): domain Eukaryota; kingdom Metazoa; phylum Chordata; class Amphibia; order Anura; family Ranidae; genus Aquarana; species Aquarana catesbeiana. The sequence goes on from NC_133330.1 coordinate 119,411,746, forward strand.
TTCTTGAATACTAGAAGAATAAACGCAAACAAAGTTTACGGGAGAATATGGTCAAAATTTGTTCAAATACATGTCTGCTGCTGACAGATCATGTAGTGACTTAGATCTGGCTCTATCGGTCAGATCCCTCGGAGTTCAAGTGTCAGCTTTATCGGCCTTCACATGTGTATCCTGATCGAGGCATCTTTCCTGTCCAACAATTCTTCAAGGGAGCAGCTAGGCTTAGACCTCAGAGTAATCAAAGGTTTGCCAAATTGAGTCTCCCTTTTCTCAACTCCCCTCAGGATTTGGAGCGGAGTGTTCTAGAGTTGTCTTCATTAAAGGCCTCTCTGTGAAGTTCACCTTTTTTTCTGGCTATCACATCGGCACGTCGGCATAAAAAGCCTCAGTGATTGATTCACTGGTCATGGGGAAGTTTCTTAAACATTCTTTGCAGTTCGAGCGGTGCTGTTACCTATGCTTGACTCAATTCCCAAGGGTGCATGAGTCTTTCATGGGAGCCAAGAAATTGTTCTGCCAACCTTAGAGTCCTAGCTGGCATCCTTTACATGTGGGGGAGGGCGCACTGTGCCTTAGTTGGTTAAAGCGCATGTCTAGTAAACAGGGAGTCCTAAGTTGACTCCCAGCAGTGCCTTCCTTAAGTTCTAGGAATCCCACAGATATTGTGAAGTTATATCTACAAAGCTACAACTTCCTTCAGTCTTCAGAACGCCTTTTCATTCTTTTGTCAGAAAGGACAGAGGAACGTGCCTCATCTAGGATGATTGTGGCAAGGATTGCCTAGACCATCCAACAGGCTCAGAGAGCCAAAGGCTGGGCTCCTTTTGGAGGTAGTGTCTGCTCACTCGACCAGGAGTAGGTCTACATTTTGGGCAGCTTTGCAGCTTGTGGTTCCCAAAGTAGTCTGTAGGGCGGCCTTGTGGTCCTCAATCAATACATTTATGGCTCATTATTGGATAGAGTCTGCTTCCTTATCCTCTGTTTATTTTAGCTTGCAGGTCCTGTCTGTTGATGATACAAATTATAGCCTTGGGATAGCATTGCCCGCCCATTGAGTGTATGGCTAGCTAGTTCCCATATGTATGCTGCCATGGAGTCTGTCAGGAGAACTGAAAATTTCCTATCAAATACTTACCATAATTTTCCTTTCCTGATGGTGGACTCCATGGCAGCAGGAGTCCCCCCCCCCCATGTCTTGAGGAGGCTAATTACGGAATGCGGCCTCTGGCTCAGAGCAAAGATTTATGGGAGTGGGGTCCTATAAGGGAGGAGTGAAGGCGGGGTTAACCCATACGTATGCTGCCATTAAGTATATCAGGAAAGGAAAATTACTGTAAGTATTTGATAGGAAATTTTCTGTTATTTGGCCCTCACATAAAAAAAGCCCAGTTCCGTGAGGCCGCATATATGTTATGTTGCCATGAAGGGGTTAAATATTGTGGTATACACAAATGGTGTATTTTTGGATATTTATTTAATTGACATTTTGGTTATAGTTTCACAACAAAAACGTTTGATATTATGTCACCAGCAGCACAACACTTTCACTAGTATTCATTATTATTGCATTGGTAGGAACACAATTAAATGTTTGCAGCAGCTTTCAAGATTTATTTCACACTTTGAATTCACTGTGCATACTGTGTATATATAATTTGGTTTATATGTTGGATATCATATAATTTAAGTCAATAGATATAGTTTAACTGGTAGTGCAGGGTTTTCACACTGCTTATCATTTTTAGTTGATCATTCACACTGAAATTATTAATTGAATGAAGTGTTACACTTGTGGAATATATAAATGGACTCACTTAAATTATTTATGAAGGGTATATGGTGCACAAGTCACTTATGTTATTATTAGAACATGCACATTGTATCTATTTTAAAATTTATTTTATATATGTAACATTTATTGTTGTTTCAATTTATTTTTAGCACTCCACAAATGTATTTATTTTTTATTCAAAAAAATGAAAAAATAACCAAAGAAAAATAATTGCAGGGAGTAGGAGGGATTATACTGGGGCAAACAGATTTGTTTGCCAGCGTCCAATTACCTGAAGGTCGCTGCATAACCCATAATCTACTGCCCCGTACACACGGTCGGACTTTGTTCGGACATTCCGACAACAAAATCCTAGGATTTTTTCCGACGGATGTTGGCTCAAACTTGTCTTGCATACACAAGGTCACACAAAGTTGTCGGAAAATCCGATCGTTCTAAACGCGGTGACGTAAAACACGTACGTCGGGACTATAAACGGGGCCGTGGCCAATAGCTTTCATCTCTTTATTTATTCTGAGCATGTGTGGCACTTTGTCGGATTTGTGTACACACGATCGGAATTTCCGACAATGGATTTTGTTGTCGGAAAATTTTATATCCTGCTCTCAAACTTTGTGTGTCGGAAAATCCGATGGAAAATGTGTGATGGAATCTACACACGGTCGGAATTTCTGACAACAAGGTCCTATGACACATTTTCCGTCGGAAAATCCGACCTTGTGTACGGGGCATTAGTCTAAGATCCTGTAATGTACAATAATAAAAGAAAGCGTGCCCTGTCCTCTTCCGGGAGTGTTTAATTACTGCCTGTTCTGGACTAGCTCTTCTGCCCTGCCCTCCCCTCATCTCCCTACATTACCTTTTATGTAGCAGCTGGAGGAGAAGTGAAGGGGAACTCTAGTGTCAACTGAGTAACAGGTCTGAATCTTCTGGGCTTCCTTAAAGAGGAGTTCCGCCCGCCCCTTAAAAAATTAAAAGTCAGCAGCTACACATACTGTAGTTGCTGACTTTTAACATTAGGACACTTATCTGTCCTGGAGTCCAGCGATGTCGGCACAGCAACCAATGTTCACATTGGCTAGTCGGGTGCTGCCGCCGCCATTGCTGGTAAGGGAACCTAGCAGTGTAGCCTTTTGGCTTCTCGGCTGGGTTTGCACATGCGCAAAGCGGGCTGCTCTCTTTCACTGGCCTGGCAGAAGGAGAGGGAGGAGGGGGATGAGCTGCTGACGTACTTTGCCGCAGCGCGGTCTCCCAGAAGTGGGGAAGGGGACCTGTCAAAAACAGGTCCCCGTTCCCCCCTTCTCTCCAGAAAGTTACCAAAATGTGGCACCGGAGGTGGGAAGGAGACGAATAAGTGGAAGAGCCACTTTTGGGTTCGCGTTAACATTTTTTTCTTAAAATTTTATTTTTGAAAATTTTTATAGCAAATTACAAACAAAACAAAGACTAAGCAAAACAAAACAAAAACAAAAAAATAATAAAAAATAACAAAAATGTAAACAATAAACAGTTTCTTTCTTTCCTTCTTCCTTCCCTTTCTGTTATTGATGCTGATCTATTTACTTAGTTTTATAATTTATTTGTCGTCGATTCCCTCAAAATGTATTCAGGAGAGGGAAGAGGAAGAAACAACCAAGAAGAAAAAGATAAGGAAAAGGAAATAAATTCTCTTCTCTCTCTCTCTTCCTCACCCCCATACCATCCAACATTTAATCTTTGAATGCAATATTCCAGAGCATCCGCTACACTCATGTGGTAAAGAGTGGGAGATTCATAAAAGCCATTCATAAAAAAAAAAAAAATTCAAAGAGCAAAAATACATGACATTTTCAGCCCAAATTGAAACATAGGATATCTATCCATATTTTCTCAAACTTCCGAAATGCATTACATTGAAGATAAGTATATATCTCTAATAATACATGTTTATCCGTTTCCTGTACCCAGTCCCCAAGGGTAGGAAAGGCTATTAATTTATGCGCCAAAAAGAGCATTCTCAATATGGCCACTGCCTGATCGTAAGTTATTAGAGTTTATGTACCCGAGTAGACATAGGACAGGATCAGGATTCAGTGAAATGTCATATATAGAGTTTATCATATCTATTACATCTTGCCAATACCAGTGGAGTTTTGGGCATCTCCAAAACAGGTGTATAAATAAACCAGGGGCTTTTGCACTTCTTGCACATTGAGAATTTTCCCTCCTGCCTACCCTATGTCTACCTTATGCAGCAGCTCCGTGGTGCAGTACGCACTGTACAGAATTTAAAGTTGGGTCACTCTATGCATTGGAGATATCAAGACCAGCTGAACATTCTTCGTTATTTGGTCCCATATACCCTCTATGTCCACGTCAATGTCCCTCTTCCATTTTTGTCTGAATGGAGTTGGAAATTTAAGGAGCAGTTTTGATATATTATTGTATACTGTTACTTTATAGAATGTGATACCCAACTGACTTAAATATACCTCTGAAGAAGGACTCTTTGAAGTCTGAAACATGTAAGGCATCCATGCCTGGAATGTACAGTGGTTAGGCCTATCAACATGTTCCTTTGGGCAACCACTGTCTTTAATCTATGACATGCATGTTGGGTACCTTACTGGGTGCTTTTACAAATTTTTTTGTCATTTGTATACATTTTCTTTGTGATATCCATGTTTGTTCCATATTTCATAATAAATATTTTGTACTTTTTTTACCTACCTGGTCTGTCCCTTGTCAAATCCATGAGGGGTTTTGGTTTGTGCCCTAGGGCACTGCTAGTTCTACAGTTCAGATAGTAATTTGTTATATACTTTAGAGATAAGTCCCTTTTGTGTTATTTGCTTGAACTACAGTATCCAAAATAGGGATTTTGTGGAAAGGAACAGTCAGGGCCATACCTTGTTTTTTCAGAGCATCTCTTAATTGTAAATAATGAAAAAAACACCTTTTGTCCAAACCAAAGTCCATACAAGGTTGCAACAAGGTAGTAATCCCTGCACGTTCCCATCTCAAAAATCCTTCCAGATGGGAAATTTCAGAAAATGCCCTATTCGATCGTAACGGTGTATTTCTAGTACCCAGTATTGTTTTAGTGGATCTCCAAACTTTGTTTATCAGATGAAATATAGGATGAGTGCGTTGGTTAAAGCATGAGATAGAAGAGTCATAAAACATTAATGGATTACCATTATCGAATAAGGAGCTAAGTATATTGAACAAAGATTTGTTGGACCCCCCACTTTCCCAACCCACAAGATGTCGAAGTTGGGCCGCCAAGAAGTATATCCAAGGATTTGGAGCCGAGAGCCCACCTTGAGCATTGGGATATTGTAGGTATTCATATTTAATTCTAGCTGGCTTTTTCCACCATATTAAGCTCCGAAAGATTGTACCAAATCTCTTGAAATATTTCTGCGGAATCCAGCAAGGCAAATTATGTAAATAATACAATAGAATCCATATCATTTTCAGGAGGTTTGAACGGCCAGCCACGGAGAGTGGCAGCTTACACCAAACTTAATTTTGAGATCTAAATTTCTGAAGAAAGGGTAACAAGTTTTGGGAGATATATTTATTGGAATGGGCAGAAATAGTTACCCCTAGATATTTGATTTTTGCGTCCACCTTAAGTTGTGATACTATGGGGGGAGAGGGTCCCGGAGCGGATCCAGTGGGAGTAATATTGACTTGTTCCAGCTGATCCTAAGACCGGAGAAGATGCCAAACTTTTCTATAGCAGACATTGCAGCGACCAATGATTCCTGAATGTCAGCTAAATATAGCAAGATATCTGCATACAGAGCTATTTTATTCTCATATTTACCTCTGTGAAAACCTCTCACCCCCGCCGTTTGCCTCAACATAGCTTCAAGGGGTTCTACCGCTATTGAAAACAGAAGGGGTGATAGTGCTAAACATTAAGTTTAGATAAGTTTAACATTAAAGAACGCGGAGCCCAAAAACAGTTTCAAGCCTTTTGGATGTCTACACAAGGGAGGCCTTTTACAGTTAAATACATGCATTAAATGCACATATAATCATATGGAAATATTGTTGTTGAAATGAAAGCTATGGTGGCAGGATCTCTTTTAAGAAACTGTGTCAAGTTGAACATAAAAATACAACCCACGAAACCTGAACTTAGCAGCAAATGTTCTTGAAATAATTGGTGAGTGAATCTTAATACTAAATTCTGGCCATTTTTAAGGGGAATAGGCAAGCTATTGTTCCAAAAGGGGCCTGGGCCTTGGCACTTCCGTGGGAAAATTTAACAAAAGCAGGCAAACACTTTTAAAAATGCCACACAGTGGGGTGAGGGTCCTTTTAATGCAACTTCAACATGGAAAAAAAACAACATTCCTTAAAGTACATTTTTGGGATATGCATTTATGCTGCATGTGGTCCTATGAAACAGTATGAATTTTACAGGCAGTGTCAGAAACATTGTATCCTGGGATTGCATATTTTGGAAGTGTTATTCATTTTTTAAAGGATAAGTTCAACTTTGGGTGCATGTTACCCGTTAAACCCATATTTAGGGTGTAATGGGTAACATGCTCCAGCAGTCCTTGGGTATGTTGATCGATTACATACAGTATATTACAGTTATTCATTCTGGAGAAGAGGCGCTTAAGAGGGGATATGATTACAATGTACAAATATATCAAAGGTGACTTCAGTAAATGTAGTAAACTATTTACTCTAAGGTCTCTGAAGAGAACAAGAGGGCAATATTTGAGGTTAGAAGAAAGGAGGTTTAACATTATTTTGCTGAAAGGAATCTTTACTGTTAAAATGTGGAACTCCCTCCCCTAGGAAGAGGTACTAGCTGGGTTATCTTGAACTAGAAACTAGAGTGTATTATTTAAGACACAAAGGCCACAATTTTTTACAGTGAAGCTCCAGGAAAGGAATTGCCATTTGAAGTGGCAAAAATGTATATTATAATCAGTCACTGATAGAGTACATTTTGTCCACGCTCTTTGGTCTGCAATGCTTATATTAAATTCTAGTGGAAATTTCCTGGCTTACGTTGTCCTAAATACAAGCCAGGAGATTTCCACATGTTTTCATTGTTATTTTTATCATTATTATTATTTTCATAGTTATAAAGTTTATAAGGTTGAAAAAAGACACAGGTCCATCCCGCTACCTGCATGTGTGTGTGATTTTTATTTTCTCCCATAGCCCTGTGTATTCTGCTTTCTGAGAAAGACATCTAAAGCCACGTACACACATGCAGACTTTTCGACCGGACTGGTCCAACGGGACTTTCCGACGGACTTTCAACGGACTTTTGACGGACTTCCGACTGACTTTTTAACGAACGGACTTGCCTACACACGATCACACCAAAGTCAGACGGATTCATATGTGATGACGTACACCGGACTAAAATAAGGACGTTGATGGCCAGTAGCCAATAGCTGCCCTAGCATCAGTTTTTGTCCATCAGACTAGCATACAGACGAGCGGATTTCTGGGTCTGGCGGAGTTACGACGTAAAGATTTGAAGCATGTTCCAAATCTAAAGTCCGTCAGATTTTTGACTGGAAAAGTCTGCTGAAGGTCCAATGAAGCCCACACATGCTCGGATTGTCCGCCTGACCCGGTCCGTCGGACCAGTCCGATAGAAAAGTCCACTTGTGTGTACACTGCATAACAGTTGTTTGAAATTGTTGACACTTTCAGCTAGTACTATTTCATAGGGGAGGGAGTTCCTCATTTGTATTGCTCTAACAGTAAAGAACTCTTGAAGTAGATATTAATGCTTTCTTCTGGAAAATATGGGCTGCTATTCAATAAAAAAAATCTCCTAAATAATGTTCATGTTTTAATATTTATTTATATTTTTCTGTATTTTTTGGTAATTGTATATCTGCAATTATCTGCTCTGTCCCCATAATATTTCTTCTCCCAGGCTCTTAGCAGTCATTTGTTATTTTTTTTATATTCATTTAATTCATTATAGTCAGGGCAAGGCATAGCAGGGAGAAAAACTTAGGGCAGGCTGCAGCAAAAATGTATGAAGTTTAATAAAATGTACCCCCCCCCCAAAGCATTAGGCAATACAAATATTTGATTGGAAACTTCTCTTTTTTTAGATTTAGATTCACCTGTTTATAGACCCAGTGATGTTATCACTGATCTTGATCTTTCTGTCAGTCCTGTCTTTTCCTCAAGCCCATAAGTACAAAGTAGCTGGTAAGTAAGCTGGTAAGCCATAAATAGCTGGTAATTATTGAAAATATGTTCCAATAAAAATGCCATTAAATGTAATACAATATTGAGCAAAAAAATTGTTGTCCGGATGGAATAAACTATTACCTCTTCTAGCAGCCATCTCGGAGTAACTGAAGTAGGGCCTGTGCGCTGCTGGAAAAAGCTTACAACTACAGTATAAGATGTGGGCATTCCTGGAAGGACTTTATTTTTTTAATCAATTCAGCCATGAAAATGCCCACAATTATACAGAACAAACATAACATGCCTGCCCACTTGTGACATAGTAATCTGCACCTAGCCCCATACCTGACACCAGGCAGAGACAAATGAGAGATTAGAAAACCTATGGCTGTAAGAGGCAGGCCAACAACAGAACAGATGTGTAGGAGAGGGCTTTATTATCTATGAAGCCATTTATAACTCAAACTGCTGCAGCTTCTTAGATATCTGTTAGAAATATGACAGTGTGCAGGAAGATCAGACTACGAACTATCAACACTGGAGAGGACTTTCTACAGATTTGTGAAAAAAGATATAGCTGGCATTCAGCTCCAGGCCCCTCCTTCCACAAATCAGGACTGTCTGAAAAAAAAAATGACAGACAAACTGAAAAAAGTATTAATTTTAATCATCTTATGTGCTTAGTGTACTAAGGAAATGCGGCATTCAATAGCTCTGGATACAGAAAGAAAACAAAATAATACTCAAAAAGGTGCGCAATCTCCTTTAAATATATACATTAAAGTAAATTAACAATACATCACCTAATTATTGTGCTAATTCTGGTACAATAATTTTTATTGTAAAAAAAATGTAACATTTGACAATCATTCCCCCACGCAGGGGTACAGCACAATAGTCAGCACAGAAAAGTGTGGGCTATGGAAGTCTGATCAAAAAACTTTTGAAAATAGTAACTGTCCACTTAGTGACCTAGTGGGATAAACCAAAGGTCCATAAAGATCGCTAAGGGCTGTCTAACAGGGGCCTAGATTCCAGATGCGCTGGTCTCAGCAAAAGGTGTACTGCTCTATTGGACACCCCCTGGCACAGGATGAGGGGAGTTATTGTGCTAATTCAATAAATCCATATTCATAATCCTAAACAATATTTGAAATTGTGAACAACCAACCAAAAGAATGGATAGAGATCAAACATGTTCGGTATGGGGGGGGCGTGGCCAGGACAGGCATGTGAGAAGATACATCTCTCACAGCTCCCGCCGTTAATCCGGTATCGATCTTCCCCCAGCCACCCGATTGATTTGTCACAGCTACATGCAGCAAGCCTGTGCCCCAGAGACCCCTGTGGAACCACCGCCGGCCCTCTGCACTAGAGGAATGACCCGCAAAGGACAGGGAGAAAGTGCCGGTCCGGAGCTCCAAGATGGCGCCGCTGCGCTTGCTGTGAAGGGGACACCACGAGGCCAGGACAAACAGAGCTTCAAAAGCAGTAAGCTACCCAAACCTCCTAACAAAGACCCCCCTAAGGACATGGTTTATTATGCTCAGAAATTATCTGGGACTGTTGGGGCAGAAAAGCCATCCCGCTCAGGGGGTTCCCAGCACAAGCAAACTGGCATGCAGGCAGCCTCTGTCCCTGATCACTGGGGGGAGGAAGAGGGGGACTGTAACTATGTAACTATGCTGGAAGAATCCCAGGCCCCAGAAGCACAGAACACAGCACAGCCCACACTAGCTGATATCCTTAAATCGGTGAATAACTGCACAGCGTCTGTCAATACTTTAAAGGAGCAGTTTGGGGGCCTCAGGGAGGATGTATCACTGTTAAGGCAAGACCTGCAGAAAATCCGTGAGCGTACCACTGCTGTGGAGAGCAGAGTTAGCGAAATGGAGGATCATTTGCAACCCATAGCCCAGGATACCAGAGCAGCACTACAGTTGGCGAGGGATGCAAACGATCGCGCTGAAGATTTGGAAAATCGATTGCGACATAATAATGTACGCATAGTGGGACTGCCGGAGAAGGTGGAGGGCAAGGATCCCGCTGCTTTTGTGGAGAACTGGCTGATCGAAATTTTTGGCAAAAACGCATTTTCGCCCTTCTTTGCAGTGGAGTGCAGGTACAGGGTGCCATCACGTCCACCTCCGCCTGGAGGCCCTCCTAGATCCATCCTGGCAAGACTACTTCACTATCAGGATAGAGAGGCAGTGATGCGTCAGGCGAGAGAACAAGCGAATATTCAACATAATGGAACCAGAGTGTCCTTTTTACCCGGACTTTTCAGCAGAAGTCCAGAGACGCAGAACTAAATTCACAGACGTCAAACGCCAGCTCAGGATCCTACAATTACCATATGCCATGCTGTACCCGGCTAAGCTTCGGATAGCAGTGAGGGGCCATGCACAGTTCTTTGAGTCAGCAAAAGAGGCCTCTGCGTGGCTAGAACGAAATGAGCAAGCACTACAAAGAAGAGCGCAGGAGGAAGATGATTAATAACTGTACTGTGAGTTGACTTAGACACATATATTACTTTGATAACAGTTTCGTTATGTATAGGTAGCTCAGGAGGGCTCTCTTGCAGTTAAGCTAAGAAGATACTCCCTGGCTGGGGGGACAAAATAATGCACACTACGAAGAGAGCAAAGAGGATTGAACGCTATCAATGCAAATGTTATGTTTTGACAGTGACAGGCGATGGAATGTCACAAATAAAGTTGCAGCTGCCCTGTTGGCAGCCAACGAGGTTCATAGACCAGTCAGGTCTGTAGTTACAGTCCACCCCTTCTTTTTCTTTGGCATATACTGGCCACAAAAGGTACATTACCAAAGACACAGGCGCCGAGCCTGCACACACATTGGAAATCGCAATGTACACAACCAGTGGAAGTTAAGTTGAAGATTGTATGTATATTTGAAGGCACTCCCATCCTGTCAAGTGACTTTTGTTACTGCTACGCATGGCTAAGGTCCCCATAGTATCGTGGAACATAGGAGGACTAAACTCTCCCTTGAAACGTACCATAATATTTATGTGCTTGAAGAAGTTCCTTCCCGGGGTAATATGTTTATATGTTTTCAGGAAACGCACTTGATAGCAGAAACGGTGTGCTTTTTGAAGTACTCCTGGGTGGGGAAGGCTTACCATTCTACACATACCTCCTTTTCTGGGGGGGTAAGTGTACTAATTCATGGAGCTGTGGACTACCAGGAATTTGTCATAGATGAAGATGGGAGATTTGTGTTTCTTCATTGTAGATTTAATACATTGATATGTGTGTTGGCATGCGTATATATTCCTCCGCCATTCACGTCAGCAGGGCTTAGGCTCCTCCTAACATTTTTGGATGGTAGGCTGGATGTGCCGCTGTTAGTGATCGGAGATTTCAATTGCTGTCTGGACCAGGTGGCGGATAGACACCCCAGCCCTAGACCCTCTGCCCTCTCCAGGAGTACTCCCCTGGTGCGGTTGTTGCAAGAGGTGGGCTGGGTGGATATCTGGCGGCATCACAATCCGGGTGCCAGACAGTTTACATGTTTCTCCAAGTCATACGACTGTTTGTCTAGAATTGACCTGGGGGTCGGGAACTCGAGCATGCTCCCGTTTGTAGATGATATAGTACATAGACCACGTAATGTATCGGATCACTCTCCTTGGTGATCCAAGTCTTGGTGGCACCGCCATCCACTTTGCCCAAAGCCCCCTGGAAGTTCAGTGCCTATTGGTTAAAATTGTTCCGCTCACATGAGGGGATACTGAGGAGCATGCGGGAGTTCTTTGACACCCAGGATCAAGACGCCTCTAGGATAGAACAATGGGATGCCTTCAAGGCTTATTTACAGGGAATATTGATAAGGGAAATGAACAAGGTGAAACATGAATCCTCCACCCTTAGGATGGAGGTGGAGACACGGGTTCAGGCAATGGAACAAGAATATGTTGCTAGCCCTTCGGATTTGACCAAGGAGGCATGGCAGGATCTGCCTATCAACACCTGCTTTCCTCCTCAGCCGAGAAGAAGAGGTTTTTCACAAAACAGGCATTCTTTGAGGAGGGTGAGAAAACTGGTCACCTTTTGGCAAGGATTGCGAACTCTCACAAACGATCGCCTGCAATAGGAGCCATTAGGTCTCAAATGAGTAATTTGGTGAGTCAACCTGAATTGATTATGCAGGAACTAACAGGTTTTTATGAAACTTTATACAGTCCTGGCATGGCATATACCCAAGAAGACTTGGATCTATACCTGTGCCATATTTCCTTCCCCGAACTGTTTGAAAGTCAACGAGCACAGCTAGAGGCCCCACTCACAATAGAAGAATTGCAGAAGGCGGTTGGAACCTTTCCCAACTGCAAGGCACCAGGTGAGGATGGGATACCCATAGAGGTGTATAAACAGTACTCTGAGGAATTGCTGCCACAGCTGCTAAGGGTTTTCAATGAAGCTAGAGCAAAAGCTGTCCTTCCCCCTTCCATGTCCAAAGTGAATATAGTTCTACTGCTCAAACCGGGCAAGGACCCCGTAGACCCTGGGGTGTACCGCCCAATTTCGTTGCTTCAAAGCAACATTAAGATATTAGCAAAAGCACTGGCAATACGTGTGAATGGAGTGATAGCGTCTATTGTGCATGATGACCAAGCTGGTTTCACGCCCAATAAATCTACCGCAGTCAATCTGAGGAGATTGTTCCTTAATATCCAATCCCAGGCAAATAATATGGGTAATAGAGCGCTGCTGTCATTGGACGCCACAAAGGCGTTCGACAGCATAGACTGGAACTACCTCTGGTCTATTCTGTTGCGATTTGGGTTCGGTCCTAACTATATCTCCTGGGTGAGGCTTCTGTACAGCCAACTGCAGGCGGCCATTAGGAGCTTCGGCTCCTTGTCACGGAATTTTACGTTGAGGAGGGGAACGAGACAGGGCTGTCCCCTGTCCCCCCTCCTCTTCGCCCTGGCAATTGAGCCGTTGGTGATTGAGATTAGGGCAAATCAACATATTACAGGCTTCCGCTATGGCAGTATGCAGGAAAAAAACATGTTCGGTATGGAGTTGGCACTTCTGGTACTTTGGTGTTCCTGGAGCAATGCACGTTGAATTGTACATTCATAAACTCTATGGATTGGATTGCCCTTGGATCCCAATTGGACATTGGGGTGTGAGAAATCGGTTAGGATTATGACTATGGATTTACTGTATTAGCACACAAATTTGGTGACTTTTTTTTATTACATTCACTTTTATTTATATATTTAATAGGAGATTGTGCACATTTTTGAGTAGACCTAAAAAGTTCCTGCTGTAGCTGAGCATGGCTAATGTGACACTCTTCCTTCTCCTCTTCTTATTCCACCCTTTTCCTCTCCTCCTCCATCCACTCCTCTTCTCTATCCTTCTCACCTCTTCCTCTTCTACACACAGAAGGAAGCTGAGTGGCTAACAAAGCTTTGCTCTTCCTCCCCACAAGCCCAGAGCAGTGCAGTATCTAAAAGCAGTGTTACTGCACTCTCCTCTTACGCCTCCTCTTCTGTTAATTCTTCCATAGCCCCACTAACTTGCAATAAGGTAGTTGGAAGACTTATTTGATCACATGATCACCGACTTGCTGCAAGTGATGATCTTGTTAATGCACAAGCATTCCTCCAGTTATTGATAAGGAAAAAAGTGCCATGACCACAGAGGGAGTGGGCATCAGACAGGCAGCAGCAGAAAGAGGCAGTGATGTTCCAAAAGTGGGCTCCACCATGAGAAGGGGTGAATGATGGGTTTGCAGACTGTCCATGGTGCCAAGGATTTTGTTCAGGGACAGATTGCAGAGGACTGGAGGGTATAGCTACTAAATCATCTGATAGCACTTCCTCACAAATAAAGACCACTGCTATTCCCAGAACCCTGCAGTGTGAGCCCTTTTAATGAATCTGCTGCTGACAGCACTATTGGCACAGTCTCTGCTTGTATCAAACTGTATTTAAAAGTACCAGCCATTTGGGTACCACATGCAAGAGGAAACACATAATTCCGTACCAAGCTCAGTGGAAGTAGCAACTCAGTGAGACAAATCTCACTGTTGCTGCCAACAGTTGCACCTTCTGGCGCCTCTCCTCCAAGTTCTCCTTCATTTTAACAAAAAAATCAAATCTGAAAAGAGCTGAAGTTCTATTTTTTTCTAAAGAGAACTTTCTATGGTTTCTGTCTTAACATTTAGCCCAATTCTTACTGTGTTGTTTCTCTACATTTGGACTTGGACTTGTTTCAAAAATGATGTATCGGTGGTCGATTTGTCTAAGATCCAAAAACTAAGAAGCTGCCTGCATTATTCAACAATCCACTCTACAAGAAGTGATTAACTTTGCTGCAGAACAGCCACCAGTTGGTGGGTTCCATGTGCACTAATACTAGCAATTAAAAAAAAAAAAAATTAATGACCATTAAAAAAAAAAACAAAAAAAAAAAACGGACTTATGTTCACATATGATGGCCTATACAAGCCTTACTGCCCTAATGCTGGTCAGTTTTTTCTGAAGTATCCCTGGGATGATACACAATAATTTTTAGTGTGGCAAGTCACTTGCCTTGTTTATGTTTTCACATTTTATTATTTTCTACCTGTCACGCTTATGTAATGTCCTGGTGCTGGCCGACTTTTACCAAACCATACCTAAGGCATATAAATCTGATATATTTTTTTTTTAAATCGGGTATATGGGTATAAGTACAAATACTGGTGAGGGGATGCACTGGACACCTTTGCTGCCATTGCTATATGCTGGGTGTCCAGTGCACCCCTTTAAGGAGGGGTGTTCTCCCTCCAGGCTCATCTGCCCTTTGCCTATCCATTATAATGCATGTACTTCCATGATGGAGGCTCTCTAAATTTAGAGTTAGGACTGCAGAAAATACTTGGGTGCTGTGAAGTGGCTCTGCAGCTTACATATGTATTTGCACATGTGTGCAAACTGAACCCCTGTTTTTAACGCATACTATTAAACTGGATAATTCAGTTAGTTGCAGGCTGGTCGGTAAGTTGAGCTGGGAATTTTATTTGGTTTTGTTTTATATGGGTATAATGCCCCGTACACACAAGCGGACTTTTTGACCGGACTGGTCCGACGGATCGAATCCGGTGGACAATCCGATCATGTGTGGGCTCCATCGGACCTGCAGCGGACTTTTTCAGTCGAAAATCTGACGGACTTTAGATTTGGAACATGTTTCAAATTTGTCCGATGGACTCGAGTCCAGTTGAAAAATCCGCTCGTCTGTATGCTAGTCCGATGGCTGAAAACCGACGCTAGGGCAGCTATTGGTTACTGGCTATCAACTTCCAACTTCAACGATGTACCCCATACTCATTCACATAGGGTGGGGGGCCGGGATCTGGGGGCCCCCTTATTAAAGGGGGCTCCCAGATTACGATAAACCCCCCGCCCGCAGACCCCGACAACCAACAGCCAAGCTTGTCGGGAAGAGGCCCTTGTCCTCATCAACATGGGGACAAGGTGCTTTGGGGTGGGGGCGCAGGGCCCCCCTGCCCCAAAGCACCAACCCTCCATGTTGAGGGCATGTAGCTTGGTATGGTCCAGGAGAGGGGGTGCTCACTTGCCCCCCTTTCCTGACCTGCTGGGCTGCGTGCTCAGATAAGGGTCTGGTATGGATCTTGGGGGGACCCCCACGCCATTTTTTTTTGGTGTGGGGGTTCCCCTTAAGATCCACACCAGACCAAAGGGTCTGGTATCGTCTTTTGGGGGAACCTCACGCAAATTTTTTAAAAAATTTTTGCTGGGTTCCCCTCTCAAGATTCTCAGCACACAAGTCACACCGCAAGTCAGATCCTCTTGATCTGACTTCTGGTGCAACCTCTATTCAAATCAATGGGCTCCCATAGAGAACCGATGATTTTGAATAGAGACAGAAACGCCGGACGAAGCTTAACACAGCGTTAAGCCTCGTTAAAACGCTTTTAACACCTTTTGCCGGCATCTGACATTTTTACAGCTCTAGCGCTGGAGCCTCAGAATGCACTGGTCCTGGGTTTTTTTTTTTTAAAACGGCTATGCCATTTTACAGCTCAAAAACGCCATGGTGGGCAGGAGGCCATAGGCTAACATGGAGAGGCGTTTTTAAGCTGTAAAAAATGCTCAAAAAAGCGGCTGTAAGAATGTCCGTGGGCATGAGGCCTAAGGCAGGCAGTTACAGTGCACCTGCATTCTTTAAAAAAAATATATATATTTTATATATATATATATATATATATATATATATATATATATATATATTTTTTTTTTTTTTTTTTTAAAGAATGCAGTGAGGTGCTGCAAAAAAGGCAGCTCTTGAATTAATTGTCAGTGTCAGCAACAGCTGCCTGATGCATTCTAATTACCCCAAGCTAGAAGTTCTAATCTAAAAAGTAAAAAGTAAATAATAGATTCAAGTAGCTAAGTTGTTGACACATAAAAATCTAGCTATCAATTGGTTCTTGTGGCCAGATATTGGTCTTTAAAAGGATTTTTGTGTGTACAGATCTGTGCATCTAAGCACATACTGTACATAAGAAAATGTACCCCAGTACTGCAATTCTAAAAACTCAAGCATAGTTTGTTTATATAAAACAAAAAAGAATACCCCCTAAATGGGACTTTAAAAGACCACCGACACTCGATTTGGTTTCACCCGTAAACAATGAGTGCTTGAAGGGTAATCGGGACAGGATTTAGCCAGAGCCTCAAATGCAGCTCTAACACTGAAGGGGGAGATGCTCCACATATGTTCATCATACCTACAGGGTACATGAAGTCAGGGACTATTGGGCACTATCCGTTAACCCAGGAGCTGCATTTGAGGCTCTGGCTAAACCCCATCCCAATTACCCTTCAAGCACTCATTGTTTACGGTTGAAACCAAATTGTTGCCATATACCTGTTATTACACAGACCTGGGAACTCACTTTTTCTCAAGTTTACAGCGGCTCTGGTCTGGCGTCCATCCTTGTTTCCTTCCTAATAGTTGCCTCGCCTGGCTCTCTACATGGAATCACTCCAATCGAGCTAAAATATATTTGAGCATACTCCACTCTCTACCCCTGACGAAGGTGTAAAAAACTGGAAATGCGTCGGGTATCAGGGTACATCACCCATTGGAGAGTATTAGTGTCATTTTTCAATGCTATAATTTTGGTCCTCGTTTTTTGTTCATGTTTGTTGTATGTACATTTTGTATAGACATTACACGTTTTTTTATCATTGATCGTATTGTTTGAGCTACATTTAGGCAGTTATTAAAACATTTTTTCTATATATTACATGAGTGTTGGTGGTCTTTTAAAGTCCCATTTGGGGTATTATTTTTTGTTCTATCAAACCAGGGATGGGACCACCACACTTTTCATCTGACATAGTGGTAGTCTCTTCTTTTTCTGTAGTTTGCTTATATAGGTAAAACCCACCAGTAAAATATCATACAAGCTTTAAAATTATAATTTGACTTGGAAAGCATATTTTTATTTTATTCACCAGCTTTCATGTAGGTAACAGCTGGAAATAGATTTAAAGAGCCTTGCTTTGGCACCTCATGTTATGGATTTAGAATGCTCTGCCTCTACAGTGCCTTGAAAAAGTATTCATACCCCTAGAAATTTTCCACATTTTGTCATATTACAACCAAAAACATAAATGTATTTTATTGGGACTTTATTTGATAGACCCACAAAGTGGCACATAATTGTGAAGTGGAAGGAAAATGATAAATGGCTTTCCAAATTTTTTACAAATAAATATCTGAAAAGTGTGGCGTGCATTTGTATTCAGTCAATACCTTGTAGAACAACCTTTCGCTGCAATTACAGCTGAAAATCTTTCTGGGTATGTCTCTACCAGCTTTGCACATCTATAGAGTGACATGTTTGCCTATTCTTCTTTGCAAAATAGCTTAAGCTCTGTCAGATTGGACGGAGAGCGTCTGAACATCATTTTTCAAGTCTTGCCACAGATTCTCCATTGGATTTAGGTCTGGACTTTGACTAGGCATTCTAACACATGAATATGCTTTTATCTAAACCATTCCATTGTAGCTCTGGCTGTATGTTTAGGGTCATTGTCCTGCTGGAAGTTGGACCTCTGCCCCAGTCTCAAGTCTTTTTCAGACTAACAAGTGCTCTTCTAAGATTGCCTTGTATTTGGCTCCATCCATCTTCCCATCAACTCTGACCAGCTTCCCTGTACTTGCTGCTGAAAAAAAAAGCATCCTAATAACATGAATGCTGCCACCACCATGTTTCACGGTGGGGATGGTGTGTTCAGGGTTATGTGCAGTGTTCGTTTTCCGCCACACATAGCGTTGTGCTTTTAAGCAAAAAAGTTCCATTTTGGTCTCATCTGACAGAGCACCTTCTTCCATATGTTTGCTGTGTCCCCCATGTGGCTTCTTGCAAACTGCAAATGGGACTTCTTATGGCTTTCTTCTTGCCACTCTTCCATAAAGGCCAGATTTTTGGAGTGCACAACTAATAGTTGTTCTCTGGACAGATTCTCCCACCTGAGCTGTGGATCTCTGCAGCTCCTCCAGAGTTACCATGGGCCTCATGGCTGCTTCTCTGAATGCTCTTCTTGCTCGGCTTGTCAGTTTAGGTGGACAGCCATGTCTTGGTAGATTTCCATTTTCAGGTGATGGATTGAACAGTGCTCCGTGGTATGTTCAAAACTTGGGATATTTTTTTATAACCCAACCCTGCTTTAAACTTCTCCACAACGTTATCCCTGACTTATCTGATGTGTTTCTTGGCCTTTATGATGCTGTTTGTTCACCAAGGTTCTCTAACAAAACTCTGAGGGCTTCACAGAACAGCTGTATTTATGCTGAGATTAAATTACACACAGGTGGACTCTATTTACTAATTTGGGGACTTCTGAAGGCAATTGGTTCCACTAGATTTTAGTTAGGGGTATTGGCGTAAAGGGTGCTGAATACAATTGCACGCCACACTTTTCAGATTATTATTTGTAAAAAAAAATTGAAAACCATTTATCATTTTCCTTCCAGTTCACAATTACATGTGCCACTTTGTGTTGGTCTATGACATGAAATCCCAATAAAATACACTTAAATTTTTGGTTGTAACATAACAAAATGTGGAAAATTTCAAGGGGTATGAACACTTTTTCAAGGCACTAAATCCCTTATAATTTCCAGCCTGTGAATCACTGCTCTCGAAAAGAAACCTATAAAACTTCTGTGCTGATGTGCATTGACCAGGCATATTCCAGTTTCTATTGTCACCATTTAAAAAGGATTGTGAAAACAATTGCAGCCAGCAACAATTAGGAAACGTGTTCTGTGGGGAAAAAAACAAACAAAAAAAAAACATGCAGCTTGTAATCACTGTAGTGCACGTGGACAAGGACAGACTGTAGAGGGTGCAAGACATCACAGCATTAAGATGTAACAAATGAATAAAAAGGTAAAAACCCTTCCCTCCCCCTAATTCTCTAAGATAAACAGTGTTTTGCTACCTACATGACATTCAGTAAGGGTTTACATCAACCTTAAAAAGCTCTACACTAATCTCCCCATATGCAGTTTGTTAACAGCACTCCCTATGCTTTCTTTTTTAAAGATAAAGCACATTACTAATATGTCTGCTGTGACAACAGACTTATAGTGAGCAGGCTGGCTTGTTCAAAATCCAACCTATTGTCCAGTCTAAGCCAGCTGACTAAGCTGTGGTCAGGACATCAACTAGGAAATTATAATATAGTGTTGGGGTCAATAGTCAAGGCAAATGATAAAGTACTTTAGTAAAGACATTTTGTTTTTATTTTAACAGGGCTTATATTTCTGGTTCAAACTTTAAGCAAATAGCAGCATCGCCAGCTACTATTAGTTGATCAACTTTACATAACTTTTTCTTGGGTGCCCAGTCTGTAGCAAATGTCACCAGCACAAAAAAGCTAAGTTCACACTCACGTTAAAAGCAGGCATTTGAGAGGTGCTAAAAACGCCCCTCAAATGCCTATGCAAATTATACAATGGACAGCACACAGTGCTGTTCACACAATCAAAGCATGAAGCATTAGCATCGCATTGCTTCAAAATTGATGTTGAGTCAGAAGGTATTTGCAGCCTTTCAACGCCTCCCATTAAAGTCTATGGTAACGCTCCACAAAAGCTCCGGCAGGCAGCTGTGGTGCGTTTGCGGGGCATTAATATATTTCCGGTAATGGAATAGGCATTTGTGGAGCGGTTTTAATGAGCCTTAACGCTCATCAAACGCTTCAAAACTGCCATAGGGCTTTTGGGGAGCATTTTTAACGTGTCGTTAATGCTTGTAAAATGCTAGTCTAACGCAAATACTAAAGCTCATTAACGCGGATCTAACGCCCATAGTAACGCTATAGGAGCCTTTGTTAAGCGTTAAAAATGTAGTCAAGTGTGAACACGCCCTAATGGCCACCTCTGACTGATCTGAAATTTTAGCACTCTTGTCAAGTGTTTAGATCATGTAGGGGAAAACAGAAATGGCTGTATTGCTACTGTGTATTCATTTGTTGATATATGCCTCCTATGCTATATCAAATCTTGGTTTTTAAATAAACAACTGGACCGGAAGGAGAGGGAACAGCGTTTCGAAATGTTGTATTTCCAAAACATTTTAATGGCAAAGGTAAAAACACTCACAAGAGTAGGATGGTATGCGTTTGTATAAAGGAGTAAGTCCCGTTTTGCGTTTTCTGGGTGGTCCCGCTGTCTCTGTGTCCCAGGGTCTGTGTAGTGAGCTGGCGGTTGTGCTGGTGGCGATTTTGCATCAGCCGCGGTGCTGGTGTAGGCTGTGGATGCTGGAGACCAGGGGGTGATGTCACTTCCTCCTTCATTATGAAGGAGCATGCATGCTCCAAATACGAGCTGCCTCCTCCGCCTGCTAACCCGGAAGTGACATCACCCCCTGGTCTCCTGCGTCAACAGCCTACACCAGTGCTGTTCCCTCTCCTTCCCAACATTAGCTGCTGACTTTTATTAAACAGACACTCACCTGTCCAGGGAACATTTTTTTTTTTTTGGAAGGGGGTGTTCTTGGGTGAAGTTCTGCTTTAAGGAATCTATACTACCTACATTACTCTTGTACCACAGGTAAAACTATTCAGTTTTGGTATTTTGTTAAGCTTTTTGTAATTTCGTGTTATTTTTGAGGCAGCATAGAAATATAAATATGTGTTGTGACTGTTTAGATCATTTAAAGTGTATGTTGCTTTTTCAGTTGTCAAAGAGCTGTATGTGACATCCACTCAAATGCTAAGTATAAAAATCTGTTTGTTGTATGTCTGCATTTCACAGATAAAACAAGGATTTTCAAAAAACAAGATTGTTTCTCCTCCACCAAATATGTTGTATTGCCACAAAAGCTACCTTTTATAATACAAACTTTCAGGAAGTCCCAAGCAAAAGTAAAAATAAAATATATATAAAGTAATACATATATTATTTACTAAATGTAATGGCCCCAAAGGCTGGATACAGTACAGCGGTTCTTCCACTATAGAGCCCGAGAGCTCAGCCAACAGTACCTCTCCTCTCCAGTTGCATTGCTTGGCTGGCTCACACAGTGAGGTAATATAGTGTTTTCTACTGGTCTGCTTGAGAGCCTTAAGGCCATTTCTTCTGTTTCATAGTTAGAAATTCATATCCTAGCTATATGACCTGGCTCCCACACAATAAAAGAGAACAAAATCTCATCTGTTCAGCCGATTATTATTGCCAAAGACCACATTTCCTGAGACACTACCGGTAGATATCACTCTTTCCACAGTTGGCAGTTTTCCAGTACTACTATGGTTCTCTTGGTTTTCTGAGGGAACAGAAGTTTGGTAAAAATCCATCACCCATGATGGCATTGAAAGGAAGCCCTGTGGATCAACTGCGTAAAATTGCTTTGCTCCTCTTACCCTAGAGGGGGCTACAGAAAGACTGTTTACACTGCTGCATTTTTTCATGGCACCACTAGTTGGTGCTAAAGAGGGTGGGGGTGAAAATAGAGATGTTAATGATAAGCTACTAAGAGTCTCTGAAGGCTCACTTGTTCCTCTTAGACTGCCACCAGCACCTTCTTCATCAGAAGGGTCCATGGAGTCGTGAAGGGTACATCCAGGACTAGTGCTACCACCACTACTATGGCTCCGTTGGTGCCGTTGAACCTTCTGAAGTGCAAAGCTAGGGCGAGTATTCCTCCTCTGCATAATTGAAAGAGAAGATATAGGAAGGGTAGTATGGTGGGTTGTAGGAGCTACACGCAGATCAGGGAGGTCCAAGGTGCACTGGGGAGAGTCACTTAGATTTAAGCTGTCCTCCAGTGTAGTCTGTAAGCTGTCCTCAGAAGTTGCACTTCCACTATCCATTGATGAATTGCTTTCTGTTGGCTGTGGAAAAAAAGAGATAAAAGCATTAATAGACCACAAAGCAGTTTTACAGCTATCTAGAAAATGCTGTATTATGCATTTGGAGTTCTTTCTCAAATTGTCATCCACATGGTTATTCGTCACCTTTTACTGGGTTTAATATCTGCTTAAGAATTAGCTCACAGCCTATATAGCTGCAAAGTAGGGATGAGCTTCGAGTTCGAGTCGAACTCATGTTCGACTCGAATATTGTTCAAAAATAAAAAGAAAAACTGCGCTGCAGAGCAAAAAAGGTCAAAGGTAAAAGCTGCACACAAAATACACCAATATCTGTGTATACCATGAAAAATAAAAAATAAATAAAGTGCGCTAATTATATGAAAATACACACACATAGATGTGAGGTGGTAGTAAAAACCACAATCTACTGAGAGCAAGTAAATGACTCCATGAGTGGTAGATAGCTGCTGGGGAGATCTTCTCATTACACGGTCCCTGCAGAGGGCAAAAATCTGCATGCCTGATAGACCCTGCCAAGGAGGGGGTCCAACACGGAGGGTAAGAGTCCACCTTTATCACTTTCTCACTTATTGGAGTCACCGCCAGTGGATTTGCACCATCCTGCACATCTCTCTCCTTTGTCAATCCACTCATAGGGGGATTAGTTGCTGCTGAGCTGTATAGTGGATGGAAGCTTTTTTTTTCACTGATGAACTTTTTATGTTTGAACCCATGGACTGAGTTTGTTTGATTTTCAGATTTTCACGCTATTAATATCATTGTACTTCACATGTACAAATTTTTTGTTTCTTCTTTTTATTTGAGTTTTTATGTTTTGTTTTGAAAAAAAAAAAAAAATTGTGAATGGATGAAGAGATAAAAAAAGTGTACACTTTTTTTATCTCTTCATCCATTCACAATTTTTTTTTTTTTTCACCTTTCCATTCATTCACTTTTGCTCCTAGCAACGGTTGGATAAAGGTGTATTATCTATTCCTTCCTCACATGCTGCTGGTTGGTTGACTCTCCGGGACATTGGGAGGATCTAGCGATTAGGGCTTCCAGGAATTTTGAGAGGTTGGGAGCATAGTGATATGTTTAAATGTTATACATTATAATGATTTAGTCGCATCATTGTGATACCGAGTGCTCTTCACGTTCATGGATGGGCCTCCATTTATTACGGTGTGACTCTAATACATATATATATTTTTTTCATACATGTGTTTTTTGAATGTGGTTTTATTTACGGAGATGAACGTTGTTTCTTTTCCGTACATTTCCATATATATTTACAATTTTTTTTCTACACTTTTATTATTATTAACCACCACATCGTGCCTCTTGGTGAGATTCAGTGATTTTCTCCTTTCTGCTCTGTCAGTTTTACGTTCCAAATTAGCATCTGTAAGACATATTAATTGTCTAGTAATACTGGGCTTCTTCCTCCAGATGGCGCGAGAGATTGGCTCTGCTGGGAGTGGCTGAAGTTTTGTTTAGTTTCAGTCCTATGTGTCACCTTGGCAACATCCATTCACTGAGGAGCACCAGGTAGAGGCTGGGTTTTCCCTTCCCTGAGAGCGGAGGTGAAAACGAGGCTTGGTGTGCACTGTTATACTATATAGGGGATGGCTTAACACGTAGCCCGTGCCCCTTTGAAGACGTCTACTAATGACGAAACATGTAGGGCGTGGCTACGTTGTAAGCCGTCACAATTGCCCCATGTTATGCATGGGTTATTACGATTCTTATATGCCGGCTTGTTTTTAATTTTATTTTTACCTCACGGAGCGTGCACTCTCCGTTGCGGTCTGTACTTTTATTGAATAAATTCCGAAACTTTTTACACTATTGGAGCTCCGCTCTTTTGCTTTTTCCTTTGCCACACTGGGAGCAAGAGAGCTTTCCTTCCCCCCTCTCCAGGCGTTTCACTTGGACCAGCCCGGATCGGAGACAACATTCCTGACAGCTGCTGGGGAGATCTTCTCATTACACGGTCCCTGCAGAGGGCAAAAATCTGCATGCCTGATAGACCCTGCCAAGGAGGGGGTCCAACACGGAGGGTAAGAGTCCACCTTTATCACTTTCTCACTTATTGGAGTCACCGCCAGTGGATTTGCACCATCCTGCACATCTCTCTCCTTTGTCAATCCACTCATAGGGGGATTAGTTGCTGCTGAGCTGTATAGTGGATGGAAGCTTTTTTTTTCACTGATGAACTTTTTATGTTTGAACCCATGGACTGAGTTTGTTTGATTTTCAGATTTTCACGCTATTAATATCATTGTACTTCACATGTACACATTTTTTTGTTTCTTCTTTTTATTTGAGTTTTTATGTTTTGCACTTATATATTTCTACCACTCATGGAGTCATTTACTTGCTCTCAGTAGATTGTGGTTTTTACTACCACCCACATGTATTCACATCTATGTGTGTATTTTCATATAATTAGCGCACTTTATTTATTTTTTATTTTTTATTTTTCGACTCGAACATTGGCTGTTCGCAAGTTCGCCGAACAGCGAACAATTTGGGGTGTTTGCGGCAAATTCGAATGCCACGGAACACCCTTTAAAAGTCTATGGGAGAAATCAAAAGTGCTAATTTTAAAGGCTTATATGCAAGTTATTGTCATAAAAAGTGTTTGGGGACCCGGGTCCTGCCCCAGGGGACATGGATCAATGCAAAAAAAAGTTTTAAAAACGGCCGTTTTTTCAGGAGCAGTGATTTTAATAATGCTTAA
Organism: Aquarana catesbeiana; assembly: GCF_042186555.1. Classification (NCBI taxonomy): domain Eukaryota; kingdom Metazoa; phylum Chordata; class Amphibia; order Anura; family Ranidae; genus Aquarana; species Aquarana catesbeiana. The sequence continues at coordinate 119,436,844 of NC_133330.1, forward strand.
AGTCAAGCAATAAAAGTGTAATATTCCTTTAAATTTCGTAGCTGGGGGGTGTCTATAGTATGCCTGTAAAGGGGCGCATGTTTCCCGTGTTTAGAACAGTCTGACAGCAAAATGACATTTCGAAGGAAAAAACCCATTTAAACCTACTCGCGGCTATTGCATTGCCGACAATACACATAGAAGTTCATTGATAAAAATGGCATGGGAATTCCCCACAGGGGAACCCCGAACCAAAATTTAAAAAAAAAATGACGTGGGAGTCCCCCTAAATTCCATACCAGGCCCTTCAGGTCTGGTATGGATATTAAGGGGAACCCCGGCCAAAATTTTTTTATAAAAAAGCACGCAACCTGGCAGGCCGCAGGAAAAGAGGGGGGATGAGAGAGTGGCCCCCCTCCTGAACCGTACCAGGCCACATGCCCTCAACATTGGGAGGGTGCTTTGGGGTAGCCCCCCAAAACACCTTGTCCCCATGTTGATGAGGACAAGGGCCTCATCCCCACAACCCTGGCCGGTGGTTGTGGGGGTCTGCGGGCGGGGGGCTTATCGGAATCTGAAAGCCCCCTTTAACAAGGGGACCCCCAGATCCCGCCCCCCCCCTGTGTGAAATGGTAAGGGGGTACTTACCCCTACCATTTCACTAAAAAACTGTCAAAAATGTTAAAAATGACAAGAGACGGTTTTTGACAATTCTTTTATTTAAATGCTTCTTCTTCTTTCTTCTATCTTCCTTCATCTTCTTCTTCTTCTGGTTCTTCCTCCGGCGTTCTCGTCCAGCATCTCCTCCGTGGCGTCTTCTATCTTCTTCTCCTCGGGCCACTCCGCACCCATGGCATGGGGGGAGGCTCCCGCTCTTCTCTTCGTTTTCTTCTCTTTTTCCTTCTTCTCTTCTTCATTTTCTTCTCCGGGCCGCTCCGCATCCATGCTGGCATGGTGGGAGGCTCCCGCTGTGTGACGGCGTCTCCTCGTCTGATGGTTCTTAAATAACGGGGCGGGGCCACCCGGTGACCCCGCCCCCCTCTGATGCACGGGACATGACGGGACTTCCCTGTGGCATTCCCCGTGATGTCACAGGGAAGTCCCGTCAAGTCACCATACGTCAGAGGGGGGCGGGGTCACCGGTGGCCCCGCCCCCCGTTATTTAAGAACCGTCAGACAAGGAGACGCTGTCACACAGCGGGAGCCTCCCTCCATGCCAGCATGGATGCGGAGTGGCCCGGAGAAGAAAATGAAGAAGAGAAGAAGAGAGGAAGAGAAGAAGGAAGAAGAGAAGAAAACTAAGAGAAGAGCGGGAGCCTCCCCCCATGCCATGGGTACGGAGCGGCCCGAGGAGAAGAAGATAGAAGACGCCGCGGAGGAGATGCTGGACGAGAACGCCAGAGGAAGAACCAGAAGAGCCAGAAGAACCAGAAGAAGAAGATGAAGGAAGATAGAAGAAAGAAGAAGCATTTAAATAAAGGAGTTGTCAAAAACTGTCTCTTGTCATTTTTAACATTTTTGACAGTTTTTTAGTGAAATGGTAGGGGTAAGTACCCCCTTACCATTTCACACAGGGGGGGCCGGGATCTGGGGGTCCCCTTGTTAAAGGGGGCTTCCAGATTCTGATAAGCCCCCCACCCGCAGACCCCCACAACCACCGGCCAGGGTTGTGGGGATGAGGCCCTTGTCCTCATCAACATGGGGACAAGGTGTTTTGGGGGGCTACCCCAAAGCACTCTCCCAATGTTGAGGGCATGTGGCCTGGTACGGTTCAGGGGGGGCGCACTCTCATCCCCCCCTCTTTTCCTGCGGCCTGCCAGGTTGCGTGCTCGGATAAGGGTCTGGTACGGATTTTTGGGGGGACCCCACGCCGTTTTTTTTTTTGGCACGGGGTTCCCCTTAAAATCCATACCAGACCTGAAGGGTCCCCAAACACTTTTTATGACAATAACTTGCATATAAGCCTTTAAAATTAGCACTTTTGATTATTTATGTTCGTGTCCCATAGACTTTAACGGTGTTCCCGCGTTCGAACAAACTTTTTTCCTGTTCGCATGTTCTGGTGCGAACCGAACAGGGGGGTGTTCGGCTCATCCCTACTGCAAAGTGATGGTTTAAAGTTTGGTCCAAAGAGGGGAAAAGGATTCGGGAATAGATGATATACTAAAGCTGGCCATACACAATACAATTTTCTTATTCAATTTCCTTTAGATTTACCTTCAACTGAGGGCCTGCCTGATTGCACACAAAGGGAAAGTGTTTAGATTTGACCTCATATTATATGGTTTTGGTAAATCTAAAGGAAATCTATAGAAGAAAATTGTATAATGTACAGTCAGGTCCATAAATATTGGGACATTGACACAATTCTAATCTTTTTGGCTCTCTACACCACCACAATGGATTTTAAATGAAACAAACAAGATGTGCTTTAACTGTAGACTTTCAGCTTTAATTTGAGGGCATTTACATCCAAATCAGGTGAACGGTGTAGGAATTACAACAGTTTGTATATGTGCCTCCCACTTTTTAAGGGACCAAAAGAAATGGGACAATTGGCTGCTCAGCTGTTCCATGGCCAGGTGTGTGTTATTCCCTCATTATCCCATTTACAAGGAGCAGATAAAAGGTCCAGAGTTCATTTCAAGTGTGCTATTTGCATTTGGAATCTGTTGCTGTCACCCTGCAGATGTGTCTCCTGGAGGATACAGATCTGCAGTTGATACTTTTGCAGGAACTTGAACACCAGGGATCTTTTCACTGCAGTATTGAGGCCTCGCACGTTCCATGAGATTACTTTAAGTTCAGCCATTAGGTGGGAGAATCAATGAGGGCACGCGGATCACCCATCCCGAGGGATCAGCATCTGCACACACAATTACATACACTGTCATGCATACTCCATTATCTAGAAATTTTCCCCGTATTGATACTCCAAAGCACATAGAAAGAAAACAAAAATAGAACAAAAAAGAACTCCAAAAACATCCCCCACCCCAACCAAGGAATGCTTTGTTCCCCAAACATTAACACCCAATGAAAGGAAGCGTGGACCAGTGGGTGTAGTCACTCGTGGAGATGAAACGCCCACTCAGAGTGGTGAGAGTCTCCGCCGTCATAAAAAAAAAAAAAAAAACAGAAAAGAGGAGAGGAGTTACCTCCCCAATGTTACCAAGATAGTATTAGGCTGTTGCCATCGGTTTCCCTAGTATAGGAAAAATTTAAGCAAGGAAAATGAAAAAACAACTAAAAACTATAAAAAGGGTTACTGTAACTTCCTTGTCCTAGTGAAGAGTCTTCCGGACATCGGAGGCACTTGCTGCCCCAGAATGCAGTATGCACACCATACTTTTCCAGGATTTACAAATATAGAGGGACCAATATAATTGCTGGTATGCATGTCAGATTGAGCACATATAGGAGGCAATGCAATTGTGCAGTACTGCGGGCTGCCACAAGAGTCCGCCAAAGGTCACTCCTTCACACTGCGTCATCTGTGGCTGGGAAAAAGGACATTTGAAAATATAAGATATGTCCCCTAAATCACAGCCAGGGACAGAAACACCACTTCTATGTTCGTTCCGGCAAGTCCCATGTCATTATGATGGCATCAGGAAAAGGTAGGAATATCGCACTGTGCTATAACTATTGGCAGTCACAGTTCCTAATTCTCCTGGATTTACCAGGGGCTCAGTACTTGAAACTTCTCATCAAAGGTCATTCCAAAGGCACAACAGGTGCAAACATAAACTCACTTGTAAGCTGGAGAGGAAGCATTGCACAGCATATCAGGAAGGAATCTGGTATATGACATCAGGCACCTGTCAGCGATTCGGAGGGAGCAATTCCAACCACTGGGAAGCATCTCTGGGAGATGTAAAAAATCTTGTAGTCTCCCCGTCTTGTACCCGGAGGCGTGCAGGGAAAAGGATGCTGTATCGAATGCCCTTTAGGCGCATGGCTGCCTTGACTTGATCGAAAGAGCGTCTAAGTTTCTGAGTCTCAACCGAGTAGTCAGGGAAAATGAGTAACTTATTATTCTGAAATTGCAGATCCCCCTTCACTCTGGCAGCTCTGAGCACCTCATCTCTGTCCCTGAAGTTTAGGAATTTCAAAATAAAAGTGCGCGGTGGCGCTCCGGGGGGGCCTGGTTTAGGTGGGATTCGATGAGCCCGTTCAACCGCATAAAATGGCGAAAATTGTACCGCGGGAAGGAGGCTGCGGAGCAATTCTTCAATAAATTCTGTAGGCCGGTGACCCTCAGCTCCCTCTGCCAATCCCACTACACGGAGGATGTTCCTCCTGTTGTGATTTTCCGCATCTTCAGATTTATACTCTAAAGCCTTGATTTTGGTATGAAGGGCGTGGATGTCAGCGCCATGAGCCTCCACAGTGCCTTCCACATGCCCCAGGCATTGCTCAGCAGAGTGTAATCTGGAACGGATTTTATCCATGTCTTGTCTGATCAGCCCTACATCAGACTGAACGGCATCCACTTTGCCTGTAAGGGCTGTGAAAGAGGCCTGGCAGGTAGCTATAGCTACCAGCACATCTGCCAGACCAGGCTGGGAGGAGGTGGACTGTCCCGGCTGCTCAGTCTGAGTCGCCATGTTCATGTGCGCCCTTCTCTAGGCCCCCACGCGGTCTGCACAGGCCGCCTCCGGTATCTCTGCCTCTGGGGGGAATTTTAGCTTCTTATCCCTGCCGCTGGATGCCCAAGCCGATCGGCGGCGCATATAGGTGATTTTGGCCGGTAGCACAGCACTTTTTCTGCCTAATAGCAGGAAGACAGCCTTGGATCCCGGCGGAGCTCTCTGAGAAGCGTCCTCTCACAGCGCCATCTTGGCCATGCCCCCGGGAATCTGTTGCTGTCAACTCTCAATATGAGATCCAAAGAGCTGTCACTATCAGTGAAGCAAACCATCATTATGCTAAAAAAACAAAACAAACCCATCAGAGATAGCAAAAACATTAGGTGTGGCCTAATCAACTGTTTGGAACATCCATAAAAAGAAAGAATGCACCGGTGAGCTCAGCAACACCAAAAGACCTGGAAGACCATAGAAAACAACTATAGTGGGTGACCGAAGAATTCTTTCCCTGGTGAAGAAAACAGCCTTCACAACAGTTGGTCAGATCAAGAACACTCTCCAATAAGTAGGTGTATATGTGTCAAAGTCAACAATCAAGAGAAGACTTCACCAGAGTGAATACAGAGGGTTCACCACAAGATGTAAACCATTGGTGAGCCTCAAAAACAGGAAGGCCAGATTGGAGTTTGCCAAACAACATCTAAAAAGCCTTCACAGTTCTGGAACAACATCCTATGGACAGATGAGACCAAGATCAACTTGTACCAGAGTGATGGGAAGAGAAGAGTATGGAGAAGGAAAGGAACTGCTCATGATCCAAAGCATACCGCCTCATCAGTGAAACATGGTGGTGGTAGTGTCAAAGTGTGGGCATGTATGGCTGCCAATGGAACTGGTTCTCTTGTATTTATTGATGATGTGACTGCTGACAAAAACAGCAGGATGAATTCTGAAGTGTTTCGGGCAATATTATCTGCTCATATTCAGCAAAATGCTTCAAAACTCATTGGACGGCGCTTCACAGTGCAGATGGACAATGATCTGAAGCATACTGCGAAAGCAACCAAAGAGTTTTTTAAGGGAAAGAAGTAGAATTGGTGGCACAGTGGTGTAGTGGCGGCACAGTGGTGTAGTGGGTAGCACTCTTGCCTAGCAGTAAAAGGGGTCGCTGGTTCGAATCCCAACCACGACACTACCTGCCTGGAGTTTGCATGTTCTCCCTGTGCATGTGTGGGTTTTCTCCGGGTACTCCGGTTTCCTCCCACACTCCAAAGACATGCTGGTAGGTTAATTGGCTTCTGTCCAAAATTGGCCCTAGTATATGAATGTGAGTTGGGGACCTTGGATTGTGGGCTCCTTGAGGGTAGGGACCGATGTGAGTGTACAATGTATGTGTGGAGTGCTGCGTAAATTGACTGTGCTATATTGAAAGGAATACAGGTTCTTTTATACAGAGAAGGTGAGAAGGTGCATACCTCCTGCTCATATTACTCTGAACATACACCTGTGACCAGAAACCTAATTAACATGGGCTAATTAACTAATCCCTTTAGACAGCCTAGATGACTCAGACATGACCTTTAGGCCAGACTGGGCGTCTTGTAGCTCAGAAAACCCAATCAACATTATCACAAATCAACACAGACTCTTCTTCACACAATAGCCGAGTTAATTAACACAAACAACAATGGGGGTCTAATGACTCTTAGATCCCATACTAGACTTATTTACAATACACATTCTAGCAGGCAACAGACAGACAGGTGGCTGGAATTTACATCAGCATCTCCTAACAGTATTTGTCCCAGCATTATGAATCAGCCACTATTCCTAATATGGCAAATACAGGGTCACCAGAGTCTGTGTGTCCTGGGGGACCAGGACCCGAATCCACAGTAATACTACCTCAAGGGTCCCCAGGCATACATATACACTGTATTCAGTTTAGCTAGATCCGTTCCTGTTATTATCTTCCTACTGACAGGCAGGCAGGTGTTAAAGTATTTGAAGAAAATTGCTGGTGTTCTTCTGATTCTATTAGTCCTATTAGCTACAGTATTTACAGTTAGTGTAGTGCGACCTCTGCACAGTGTGCAACTAAAGCTACCTGTAGAAGATTAATGGTGTTTTTCTGATCCTATCATTACCGCAGGCAGCTACATTATTTTTTAGTGTAGTGAGACCTCTGCACAGTGTTCAGCTAAAGCTACAAGTTAGTGTAGTGAGACCTCTGCACAGTGTTCAGCTAAAGCTACAAGTTAGTGTAGTGCGACCTCTGCACAGTGTTCAGCTAAAGCTACCTGTAGAAGGTTGGTGGTGTTTTCCTGATCCTATCACTACCGCAGGCAGCTACATTATTTACACATTAGTGTAGTGCGACCTCTGCACAGTGTCCAGCTAAAGCTACCTGTAGAAGGTTGGTGGTGTTTTCCTGATCCTATCACTACCGCAGGCAGCTACATTACTTACACATTAGTGTAGTGCGACTCTGCACAGTGTTCAGCTAAAGCTATAAGTTAGTGTAGTGTGACCTCTGCACAGTGTTCAGCTAAAGCTACAAGTTAGTGTAGTGCGACCTCTGCACAGTGTTCAGCTAAAGCTACAAGTTACTGTAATATATATATATATATAGATATATATATCTATATATCTATATATATATCTATCCCAGCTTAGTGCAGCTACATCTCACTGCAGGCCATTAGTATGTCTGGAAGGCCAACAAGGTGAGGCAGACAGTCACAAGCCAATAAAAGAGGGCAAGAAAGCTCTGTGTCTAGAGGCAACAGTGCTGGTCGTGGACAGGGTGCATCCTCATTAACACATGGCTGTGGGACACGCTTGGCCTTTTTTTTCGGCAGCTGGCCATGTTGAGACGCAACATGCAGAAGACTTGGTCGAGTGGATGACCAAGCCATCCTTATCCTCTCTCACCCATGCTCAGGGTACTTTGTCTGGCAAAGCAGCTGCCAACGTGACCTCTTCCCTCGGCTCAATGGCATCAGTGACTCCTTCCCTAGCCCCACCATGTCCTCCTGAGGAGTCCCTCGAACTGTTTGGCCACAGTGTTGGGTACATGCTCCAGGAAGATGCCCAGCGTTTAGAAGGCTCTGATGATGATACTGAGCTAGATTAAGCCAGTAACGTGAGCATGGGCAGAGGAGGTGCCCAAGAAGGACAGCAATCTGACAGTCATGTTCCCCCTGCTGCAGCATACTGCCAGGTTTGCTCCAGTGATGAGGAGGGAGAGTATGATGAGGTCACTGACTCAACGTGGGTGTCTGATAGGAGAGAGGAGGAGGAGGCACATCACCAACAAGGCAGGATGCCCTCCAGGGGCCAGCCTAGGGGCAGCACACCGACTGCATCATACCTCAGAGCTCCGCATGTGCAGGGCACTGCTGTCTCTGTGCATTATTCCAAAAGTTCTTTGGTGTGGGCCTTTTTTGAGACGAGTGCATCAGATGGCACTTCTGTTATTTGCAACATATGTCTCAAGCGTATCTCGTATGCGTGGCCAAAACATCTCCCGCTTGGGCACCACATGATTGACCAGACATATGTTGACCTGCCATGCAGTTCATTGGCAAGCATATTTAAAAGACCCACACCAACAAACAAAGAGGACCTCTCCTTGCTCCTCATCAGCTGAGATCTCCAACCCCACTATACCTTCAGTCCTCTCTGAGACCTGCACTGAGAGGAATGAAGGTGTAGAATTAGGTGTGTCACAGCCAAGTACTTGGGGGCAATCTGCTATCGGTACACCGACGTCAGATTGTACTAGGCAAATTTCCCTGCCCCAGCTGCTGCACCGCAAAAAGAAGTTCGCTCCCAGCCATCCACATGCCCAGCGGTTGAATGCTAGCTTGGCAAAATTGCTAGCACTTCAACTGCTACCTTTTCAGTTGATAGACTCTGCCCCCTTCCGTGAGCTTGTGGAATGTGCAGTTCCTCAGTGGCAGGTTCCCAAACGCCACTTTTTCACATGGAAGGCGATTCCGGCTCTCTACTGGCATGTGGAAGGCAATGTCTTGGCCTCGCTGGACAGGGCGGTCAGCGGTAAGGTGCTTATTACCGCTGACTCATGGTCCAGCAGGCATGGACAGGGATATTACCTAAGTTTCATGGCGCATTGGGTGACTCTTCTGGCAGCTGGGAAGGATGCAGGACAAGGTACAGTAGTGTTGGAGGTTGTTCCACCACCACGCCTCCAAAATGCCACTACTAGTGATTTTGACACACCTCTCTCCTCCACCCCCTCCTCTTCTTCTTCCTCCATGGCCTCTTCCTGTGCTATGTCTTCAGAACCAGCAGTGCTCCATAGGCGTTCAAGGGGCTACGCAAGTACGCAGGCCAAAAGATGCCATGCGGTGCTTGAGCTGGTGTGCTTGGGGGACAGGAACCACACTGGGGCAGAGGTTCTGTCAGCTCTGCAGGGGCAGGTTCAGAGGTGGTTGACGCCACGCCAACTTAAGGCAGGAATGGTGGTTTGCGACAATGGCACCAACCTCCTCTCCGCCCTCAGACAGGGACAAATGACCCATGTGCCCTGTTTGGCTCACGTCCTTAACTTGGTGGTGCAGCGGTTCTTGGGCAGGTACCCGGGCTTACAGGATGTCCTGAGGCAGGCCAAGAAAGTCTGTGTGCATTTCCACTGGTCATATAATGCCAGTGCTCGGCTGGCAGATCTCCAAAAGGAATTTAACCTGCCCAAGAACCGCCTAATCTGTGATATGCCCACCAGGTGGAACTCAACGTTGGCCATGCTGCAGCAGCTGCACACGCAGCAGAGGGCCATCAATGAGTACCTGTGCGACTATGGCACCAGGACAGGGTCAGGGGAGCTTGTTTTTTTTTCCCCACACCAGTGGGCCATGATCAGGGATGCATGCACTGTCCTGTCACCATTTGAGGAGGCCACGAGGATGGTGAGCAGTGACAGTGCATGCATCGGTGACTCTGTCCCCCTTGTCCACCTGTTGGAGCACACGCTGCGTGGAATAATGGACAGGGCACTTGAGACAGAACAGAGGCAGGAAGAGGAGGACTTCCTTAGCTCTCAAGGCCCCCTTTATCCAAACAGTGTTCCAGCGTGCCCGCTGATCAAACAGGAAGAGGACGAGGAGGAGGAGGAGGATTGTGTCAGTATGGAGATAGAGCCTGACACTCAGCATCAGCAGCGGTCTTTAAGGGATCATTTACAGTCTCAAGAAACACATGGACTTGTACGTGGCTGGGAGGAGGTGGCTGTGGATCATGTCATCCTTAGTGACCCAGCGGACTCCAGACCGAATGCCTCAGCAAACCTATGCTGCATGGCCTCCCTGATCCTGCAAAGCCTGCGGAAGGATCCTCGTATTCGTGGTATCAAGGAGAAGGAATAATACTGGCTGGCAACCCTCCTTAATCCATGTTACAAGGGTAAAGTTGCAGACATTGTCTTGCCATCGCAGAGGGAGTAGAGGATGAAACATCTTCGGGAGGCCTTGCAGAAAGGTCTGTGCAACACGTTCCCAGAGACTGGGAGGTTACAAACTCCTGTTTCTGGACAACATGTTGCTGAGGCTTCGATCAGTCAAAGAAGGAGCGGTGGAGAAGGTGGCCGTCTAACTGATGTGTTCAGACAATTTTTTAGTCCGCAGCCCCAAGGTATGATCGGTTCCAGCAACCATCACCAGCGTCTGTTTTACATGGTGCAGGAATACCTAGGGGCAAGATCTGACTTGGACAACTTTCCCACCGAAAATCCTCTGGGTTACTGGGTCTTGAGGATGGATCACTGGCCAGAGCTTGCACAGTATGCAATTGAGCTACTGGCCTGTCCTGCATCCAGCGTTCTTTCGGAACGCACATTCAGTGCTGCTAGAGGCTTTGTAACCGATCACAGGGTGCGTCTGTCCACCGACTCGGTCGATCGACTGACCTTCATAAAAATGAATCAGTCTTGGATCACCACCAGCTACCAAGCACCTGATGCTGATGTAACCGAATAATTTTTTTTGAAATGTCAGATCCCTTCAAAGACTGCCTATGCTGATGCTGAGTGACTATCCTGGTATGCTGAGTAATTATCCTCTTCCTCCTCAATGATCATGCTGATAGCTTGTAAGAACATTTTTGGTTCTGGGCACTGCCACCAGTGCCTAAGGCCCAATTTTTCAGCCCCTGTTTAACAGGGACGTGTAATTACAATTTCTGATGCAATTCTTTGCAGCAGGGCTAGTTCCTGCACTCCAACTAGAGTATCTGTGATGGGTTGCAGTGTTGTGGCACCAGCACCAGTGTCTAAGGCCCAATTTTTCAGCCCCTGTTCAACAGGGACATGTAATTAGAATTCTTGATCTAATATTTCACAGCAGGGCCCGTTTCTGTGCCCAACAAGAGTAACTGTGAGGACTTGCAGTGTTGTGGCACCAGCACCACCACCACCACCACCACGAAAGGCCCAATTTTTCTGCCCCTGTTCAACAGGGGCATGTAATTACAATTCTTGATCTAATATTTCACAGCAGGGCCCTGTGAGGGCTTACAGTGTTGTGGCCACAACAACACCTAAGGCCCCAATTTCTGCTGAGTATATAGGGCAGGCCCCTACTTTCTAACATCCAACTTACAAACGACTCCTACTTGCAAACGGAAGGAGACAACAGGAAGTGAGATGAAATCTACCCCTAGGAAGGGAAATTCTCTCCTGTAAGAGTTAATATGGGTAAAACTTTTCTCCTTTACATTGATGCTTTATCACCAATCCTTGTTTCACTAAAAACCCCAAATTTTCAAAAAACATTTGCCATTGGGACAAAAAGTGAGGTGAAATCTTCTGAAGAGGAGCACAGACAGCAAAACAAATGTCACAGGGTTGATAACCCTTCCCTATAATTTCCAAAAAGCTTAAAATACATTTTTTGGCTGGAGCTAAACACGTTAAAAATGTACCAGTTCAAATTTACAAACAGATTCTACTTAACAACAAACCTACAGTCTCTGTTTTGTTTGCACCGCCTGTATACTGCTGTTCAGAGTATATAGGGCCTGGGGGCCCCACACCTCTCCTTTTTTAATTTGGGTGCAGGGTTCCCCTTAATATCCATACAAGACCCAAAAAAGGGCCTGGTAATGGACTGGGGGGTACCCATGCCGTTTCACTCACTGATTTTCATCCATATTGCCAGGACCCGACATTACATTAAAGCCGCAAGCAGTTTTAAATGATTTTTATTCCTTTAAAAATGTCATTTTGTGCAGGGACTGTTCTAAGCATGGGAAACACGCACCACTTTACAGGCATACTATAGACACCCCCCAGGTACGAAATTTAAAGGAATATTTCACTTTTTTTTTTTTTTTACTTTAAGCATCATTAAAATCACTGCTTCCGAAAGAACGGCCGTTTTTAAAACTTTTTTGCATTGATACTGTACATGTCCCCTGGGGCAGGACCCGGGTCCCCAAACCCTTTTTAGTACAATACCATGCAAATTAGCCTTTAAAATGAGCACTTTTGATTTCGAACGTTCGAGTCTCATAGACGTCTATGGTTGTCTAACGTTCGTGCGAATTTTCGGTCCGTTCGCAGGTTCTGGTCCGAACCAGGGGGGTGTTCGGCTCATCCCTACTAACTATGTAACTATGGAATGTTTGCAATGGCCAAGTCAATCACCTGACCTGAAGCTGAATGAGCATGCATTTCACTTGCTGAAGACAAAACTGAAGGGACAATGCCCCAAGAACAAGCAGGAACTGAACACAGTTACAGTAGAGGCCTGGCAGAGCATCACCAGGGATGAAACCCAGCGTCTGGTGATGTCTATGCGTTCCAGACTTCAGGCTGTAATTGACTGCAAAGGATTTGTAACCAAGTATTAAAAAGTGAAAGTTTGATGGATGATTGTTAATCTGTCCCATTACTTTTGGTCCCTTAAAAAGTGGGAGGCATATATACAAACTGTTGTAATTCCTACACCGTTCACCTGATTTGGATGTAAATACCCTCAAATTAAAGCTGCAAGTCTGCTGTTAAAGCCCATCTTGTTTGTTTAACCGCTTGCCGACTGCCGGCCGTCAATTGATGGCCAGGTGGCGCGGCTCTCGTTGCAGGAGGGCGTCATATGACGTCCTCCCATTTAAACAGGGAATGCACGCGATCGTGCGCGCGCATCCCTGTTCCTTCGGTGGCGGCGTGTCACGGAGACACCGCTCGCCACCGAGGGGGTGAACAGCCATTGGACATGGCTGTTTACCACGTGATCGGCCGTGATGAAGTCACGGCCGATCACAGATAGGTCCACCCCATTGTGCACGGCGCATGCGCGCGATCGCGAGCGCGCTGCGCGTGCACGTCGGTGACGGAGTGTTCCCGGGAACACTACTCGTCACCGACGCCAGTAAACAGCCACTGGCTGGCTGTTTACCCACGTGATCGGCTGTGATCCATTCACAGCCGATCATAAATGTAAACACAGAGCGGTAACTAGCTGTTACCAGCTCTTCTCTCCTCACACACCGTTTCCAGTGTGAGGAGAGAAGAGCCAGAAGCAGTGAGTTACCGCTCTGTGTTCTGTAGTGTCTGCACCAACACCACACCTGTCCCATCGTCCCCCCCAATTGTCATCTGTCACCCAACAGTCACCAGTGTCCCCCAATAAAGTGCACCTGTCACATAAGGGACTGCCATCAGTGACCGTCAGCGGTGCACCTGTCACCCGTCACAAATCAGTGACCATCAGCGGTGCACCTGTCACCCGTCAGCCATCACCCGTCACCTATCAGTACTGCCAGCCATCACCCGTCACCCATCAGTGACCGCCAGCCATCACCCGTCACCCATCAGTGACCGCCAGCCGTCATCCGTCACCCATCAGTGACCGCCAGCCGTCACCCGTCACCCATCAGTGACCACCAGCCGTCACCCATCAGTGACCGCCAGCCATCACCCGTCACCCATCAGTGACCGCCAGCCGTCATCCATCAGTGACCGCCAGCCATCACCCGTCACCCATCAGTGACCGCCAGCGGTGCACCTGTCACCCGTCACAAATCAGTGACCATCAGCGGTGCACCTGTCACCCGTCACAAATCAGTGACCATCAGCGGTGCACCTGTCACCCATCAGCCATTACCCGTCACCCATCAGTGACCGCCAGCCATCACCCGGCCGTCACCCATCAGTGACCGCCAGCCATCACCCGTCACCCATCAGTGACCGCCAGCCGTCACCCGTCACCCATCAATGACCACCAGCCGTCACTCATCACCCATCAGTGACCACCAGCCGTCACCCATCAGTGACCGCCAGTCATCACCCGTCACCCATCAGTGACCGCCAGCGGTGCACCTGTCACCCGTCACAAATCAGTGACCATCAGCGGTGCACCTGTCACCCGTCACAAATCAGTGACCATCAGCGGTGCACCTGTCACCCATCAGCCATCACCCGTCACCTATCAGTGACCGCCAGCCATCACCCGTCACCCATCAGTGACCACCACCCGTCACCCATTAGTGACCGCCAGCCATCACCCATCAGTGACCGCCAGCCATCACCCGTCACCCATCAGTGACCGCCAGCCATCACCCGTTACCCATCACCTGTCACCCATCAGTGACCGTCAGCCATCACCAATCACCTGTCACCTTTTAGTGACCGTCACCCATCACCAGTAACTGTCCGTGGCCTGTCACCCATCAGTGACCATCGCCTGTCACACCGTCATCACCGATCAGTAAACGTCAGCTACCACCCATCGCCCAGCCCATCAGTGACCATCACCTGCCACCTGTCACACCGCGTCATGTCCAAAAGAGTATACAGCAGTGAGGAGGTGTTCCAGATCCTCTCCATGACTGATGAGAGCAACGGGGAGTTCTCATCAGATTCCAATTTGGATTCTGATTCAAGTTCGGCATTTGAACCAAATAGTGAATCGACAAATGATTCGGTGGAAGAATGGGTCCCTCCCAAAAGGGCACGGCACTCTGGAAACCAGATTTATATTCCCAGGCCCAGTACCAGCGCTGCCACCACCAATAGGCCCCAGGAACAAATTCCCAGGCCCAGTACCAGCGCTGCCGCCAGCGTTAGGCCCCGGGAACAAATGCCCAGTACCAGCACTGCCGCCGGCGATAGGCCCCAGGAACAAATGCCCAGACCCAGTACCAGTCCTGCCACATCACGCCTGAGTACGAGCACAGGAAATTCCAATCCAACTACTGGAGTGTCACACCCCCCAAGAGCCAGGGCCTCTACATACATGCCAGATGGTCTTGCCAACCCAATATGGCTGCCTTCCAACTCGGCATCGCCAATTATTCCCCCATTCACAGCACTGCCAGGTGTGCAGACCAACACCCAAAGTTTCTCAGAAATTGATTTCTTTCATATGTTTTTGCCCGACACTATGCTGCAATTTATTGTGGACCAGACAAATTTGTATGCCCAGCAATATATTGCCAACAACCCCCAATCATCCTATGCCCGTCCTTTTGAGTGGAGAGATCTGAATTTGGAGGAGTTCAAAAAGTTTATGGGCCTCACCCTAAACATGGGGATTACAAAAAAAAATGAAGGACATGCCTATTGGTCCACCAACCCTATCCACAATATGCCCATTTATTCTGCCCTAATGTCCAGGTCCCAATACAAGATGATAATGCGCTTTCTTCACTTCAGCGACAACACCCAGTGCCCTCCCCACAATCATCCAAATTACGACAAGTTATACAAGATTCGCCCACTGATAAATTTCTTTTCTCAACAATTTGCAGAACTCTATGTCCCCGATCAGAAAATTTGCATCGATGAGTCCCTGGTACCCTTTTCAGGCCAGCTAGGAATAAAGCAGTATATTCCTAGCAAAAGGGCCAGATACGGAGTAAAGTTATACAAGCTATGTGAGAGAGCCACGGGATATTTGTATGCATTCCGCATATATGAAGGAAAAGATTCCCAGCTCCAGCCCCCTGAGTGCCCGGCCTACATGGGCACAACTGGAAAGATTGTATGGGACCTGGCATACCCACTTCTAAACAAAGGATATCACATTTACGTTGACAACTTTTACACCAGCCTGCCCCTTTTCAAACACTTATACACTGCAAAGACCCTGGCCTGTGGAACCTCCAGAAAAAATAGAAAGGGCTTCCCACAATCTTTAGTGAACAAAAAGCTGCGAAGGGGGGAAAAAGCATCATTGAGATGCAACGAAGTGCTGGCCTTGAGGTGGAAGGATAAGAGGGACGTGCACATGATGTCCACCATCCATGAAGACACAGCAGTTGTGGTACAAAGAAGACAAGGTCCCATTGAAAAGCCAACATGTGTCCAAGATTATAATCTGTACATGGGGGGGTAGATTTTAACGATCAAATGATTCAGCCCTATTTGTAAATAAGGAGGTCCCGATTCTGGTATAAGAAGGTAGCAATTTATCTCATTCATTTGGCCATTTACAATTCCTACGTAGTCTACACCAAATCCATTGAAAGCCCCGCCCCCTTCCTAAAATTCATAGAAGAAGTTGTCACGTCCCTCATCTATCACCAAAGACCCCCCCCCAGAAGACCTTCGCTCTGAGGCTGTTTGCCGACTCCATGAGCGCCACTTCCTCTTCAGCATTCCACCATCTGAAGCAGGCCGAAGACGGCAAAAAAAATGTCGCGTGTGCACCAAAAGAGGATTTAGAAAAGATACCAGCTACCATTGTCCCCAGTGTCCCTCCCAACCTGGCCTTTGCATTGGTGAATGCTTCCAACTTTATCATACATCCATAAAATATTAGCCCATATTTTTAACCATTTCCCCATTTTCATCATCTGTGCTGACCATTTTCCATTCTTTCCCAAATAACCATGCCACTGCCTTCCATATGAACTGACCCTGGCCTGTTTTTTGACTATGCCTCTGCCTACCGTTTGGACTGCCTCCACGTGAACTGACCCTGGCCTGTTTTTTGACTATGCCTCTGCCTACCGTTTGGACTGCCTCCACGTGAACTGACCCTGGCCTGTTTTATCAACTACTCTACTGCCTACCGCTTGGACTGCTTATATGTGAACCGACCCTGGCCTGTTTTATGGACTATGCTTTTGCCTACCGCATGGACTGACCTGTTGCCCTACTACTGTAGTACACAGGGGTCTCACATATGTGAGGGGCTCCAGAATTGTTTTTCCAGTTGGAGAAAACAATTATTTTTGTTTTCTCTGGGTTTCGGAATTAGGGTCTGGAGTCCGGAGGCTTCATAGAGATTTGGGTGGGTCGAAGCCTCTACCCCTGTGCCCCTGTGCACAGGTCTTACCTGATTGTGGCCCTCAGCCTGCTGCTGACTTACTGCCACCATGCCCATGCCTGTCGCATGAATGGACCACACCGCTACCTGGACTATGCAAATAATTAGCTGTAGCAGGAGGCAGTATGTTTATGAAGGGCTGGAGAGCGGTTCAATAATGAGTGTCTGCAGTTAACAGTGTACCAGGACCCATATTATGGCTGTGCTGGCTGTCTCTGCCTGGACAATTTCTATGGACTGTGCTGTGCCGACTATAGACAATATTCCTGGCTGCTGCCTGGATAGTTAATATTGCTGTCGCTAAGCACCTCCCTGCCTGCTGCCTGGACCAGTGCTCTCCTCTGTGGATACTACTAAAAGCACAGGTAATGCTTTTTTTTTTACCCTTTCTGCAATAGAATTTATTTTGGATTGTAATTCTTGGTATGTGCATGCTATGTGTTAGAAATATGAAGGGTTTTCAAAAATGATAGGTTGCCAGGAAATTATATATGTCATTTATGCTCCTAGAACGCCTGATGGTTCTACTTTGATGTTGGGCCTCTGTATGTGGCCAGGCTGTGTAAAAGTCTCACACAGGAGTAGCAGAATGTATTTTGGGGTGTCATCTTTGCTACGTACATGCTATGTGTTGGAAATATCTGATAAATGGACAACTTTGTGTAAAAAAAAATGCGTTTTCATTTTTTTCCACATTTTCCAAAAACTTATGGAAAAAAATGAACTGTTCAAAAGACTCATTATGCCTTATAGATTATACGTTGGGGTGTTAGCTTTCCAAAATGGGGTCTGTTTGGGGGCAATTCTATTGTCCTGGTGCTCCAGGGCCTTCAAAAGTGTAAATGGTGGTTGAGAAATGAGATGTGTCATTTAGGCTCGTAGAACGCATGAAGATGCTACTTCAATGTTTGGCCTTTGTATGTGGCCAGGCTGTGTAAAAGTCTCACACATGTGGTATCGCCATACTCAGGAAGAGTAGCAGAATGTATTTTGGGGTGTAATTTGTTGTATGCATATGCTCTGAGAGAGAAATAACCTGTTAATATGACAATTTTGTAAAAAAATTAAAAAAAAAAAAAAAAATCTTCATTTTGCAAAGAATTGTGGGAAAAAATTACAACTTAAAAAAATTCACCATGCTACTTACTTAATACCTTGGAATGTCTACTTTCTAAAAAGGGGTCATTTCGGGGGTATTTGTACTTTTCTGACTTGTTAGTGTACCAAGAAATGAGATAGACCATCAGTACGTCTGTGTGATCAGATGTGATCAATTTTCAGTGATTGGCACCATAATTTGTAGACTCTATAACTTTCACAAAGATCAAATAATTTACACTAATTTGGGTTATTTTTACCAAAGATATGTAGCAGTATAAATTTTGGCCAAAATTTATGAAGAAAAATTACTAATTTGCAAAATTTTATGACAGAAACAAAGAAAAAGGCATTTTTTTCACAAAATTTACGGTCTTTTTTATTTATAGCACAAAAAATAAAAAACCCACTAGTGATTAAATACCACCAAAAGAAAGCTCTATTTGTGTGAAAAAAAGGACGCAAATTTCATATGGGTACAGTGTTGCACGACTGAGTAATTGTCAATCAAAGTGTGAGAGCGCTGAAAGCTGAAAATTGGTCTGGGCAGGAAGGGGGTGTAAGTGCACTGTATTGAGGTGGTTAATTTCAAATCCATTGTGGTGGTGTATAGAGCCAAAAAGATTAGAATTGTGTTGATGTCCCAATATTTATGGACCTGACTGTATAAATGTGTAATGTCCACTATATGGCCTTTGAATCTAATGTTGTTGTGAAAGAAAGATGGGTACCAGTGGTTATACTGTTCTAACTCATATGTGCTTCTGTGCATAGTGACTGCAGACACGCTCCTTATGTTTTGCATTGGCTCTTAGTAAGGCAAACAACAGGTGATTTCAAATACATAGCCTTGAAACAGACAGATAAATAAACACATTTCGGAACACAATATAAGGAGACATACTAAACTGCATATTGGGATGATGGGATAATTGGATTATTGGCTGCAATGTAATACTCAGAACTTTTTCCACACATACAGTATATGGTAATGACTCTGCTTTAACTCAAAATATGTTATTCTTTCCTGCAGTGCTTGATACTTTGTTGCAAGAAGCAGTTGCTAATGTTTAACTGTTCACTTGCTAATTTATATACAGTACATGCAGCTGTACAATAATAGTAATTCTTTTTCTACATGGGGATTATGGGTGGTAACATCACAAATACACATCCTATGTAATGCATTTGACCTGTTTCTGATAGGTATCGTATTTTTTGCTCCATAAGACGCACTTCCCCCCCCAAAAAAATGGGGGGAAATGTCTGCGCGTCTTATGGAACGAATATTGACCAGACCACCTCCCCCCATTCCGGATACAAGCTATCTTCCTTGCTCTGTCCCTCCATCTGTGACTACATGGCTATGTCTTTCCTCTCCTCCCTGACCTCTGGGAATAGAGTGTGTTAAGCCCGCCTGTGATTGCCGCTGCACAGCTGCTTGTATAGACCCGGACACCAGCCACCTGTCTGGCTCTGTTCCTCTGCTATGGACTGCATAGCACTGTACCTCCCCCCTCTCCTCCCTAACCATCGGTAATGGAGTGTGCCTTTCCTGGGCTGACCCTGGAGTATTTGAATCCTCCAAAATCTCCCCCCTTATTTGATATCTGACAGTTTGAGTGGGAACCTCTTCCACACCCTCTGTGAACATCTCACAGGGGGTTATTTACGAAAGGGAAATCCACTTTGCACTACAAGTGCAAACTACAAGTGCAAAATGCATTTGAAATTGCACTGAAAGCGCGCTTGGAAGTGCAGTCGCTGTAAATCTGGGGGGTAGATCTGATATGAGGGGAAGCTCTGCTAATTTAATTATCCAATCATGTGCAAGCTAAAATGCTGTTTTTTATTCGCCTTGCATGTCCCCCTCGGATCACTTGTAGTTTGCACTTGTAGTGCAAAGTGGATTTGCCTTTAGTAAATAACCCCCACTGTCTCTACACAGGATCAGGGTCGGTGACAGCCATCCATCACCCCTGGGACTGCAGAGGATGATTTGCTAGTGAGTTATTGGGATTCCCAGGTTTCTCTCCATTTGATCATCTGGATAATGTTTGTGAAGGGATACATTTGTCATTAAAGCTTGTTACTTTTTACTTGAATTTTCTGGTTTATTGACAAACTACTGGATCAGCGCTCCTTGTGTTGTTTTTTTCACTGGGTTGGCAGATCCTATGTAAGTTCACCACATTAATTATTCAATAAACTAAATTTTTTACATGGAACTTTTAGAGGCTGTTATCCATTATGCAATCTGCAAGACTGTCATTTTTCCCATATCTACATTGAGACCATTTGGTTCAGAATATTTTTTTTTCTTGTTTTCCTCCTCTAAAACCTAGGTGCATCTTATGGAGCGAAAAATACAGTATATGTTTATGATTAATTTTCTACATGGGAATTATGGGTGAAATATTATGGTTACACATTCCAAGGAGCATATTTTTTAACCTATTTCTGATAAAAATATGCATATAATAATTTTTCGACATGGGGTTTATGGGTGGAATATCATGGCTAAACATGCCTAGGAATACAACTGTTCCTGATAAAAACACTGGTATAATAATTTTTCTACATGGGGAATATGGGTGGAATATCATGGCTACACATTCCAAGGAACATATTTAACCAATTTCTGATAGCAATATGCATATCATTATTTTTCCACATGGGGATTATGGGTAATATATCATGGCTACACATTCCAAGGAAAATATTTAAGCTATTTCTGTTAAAAATATATGTATAATTATTTTTCTAAATGGTAATTATGGATGGAATATCATGACTAAACAAGCCTAGGGACACAGTTGACCTGTTTCTGATAAGAACATGGGTATAATTATTTTTCTACATGGGGATTATGGGTGAATATCATGGTTACACATTCCAAGGAACATATTTAACCTATTTCTGATAGGAATATGCATATGACTCTGATAGGAATATGGGTATAATTATTTCCTTACAGACTCCATAGCAGCAATGTGTGTAACCCCGTCTCCATGACTACCCAATAGGACCCCTCTCCCATAAATCTTTGCTCTAGGCTGCTATCCATGTTCCTTTTTTGTCCTCCTCCATAGGATCAGGTTGGTTCTCCTACCTGAAGATGACTTCCCTACGATCAAAGTCAGCCGAGTGCCATGTTTTTCCTCCGATAGGCCCTGACTGTTAAGCAGGGTATGGAGTGTACAGCAGAGTAGCGCTGAAGGATTGGAATATGTTCATCTGAGTGCGCACGGCCTATCTGCCTATTGCTATTAGGTGGCCCTTATCTGCTATGAGTCCGGTGTGTGTGTGTGGCGGCTCTCTTGGCTCAGGTGATCGTAGGTGGAGTGGTAAGTTTTTTTTTACATATATACATGGCAGCAGTGTTTGTATGCTGTTTGTACCTTCCTTTCATTGTTTTCAGCATCACTGGTGTCCTATGCCTGGCGCTGATGCTTCCTGCGTTCCAGCAGCCACTCTCTCTCTTACTTCCGGGTACCACCGTGCGCTCTGCGCATGCGCAGACTCGATACGAAGCTGAGGCTTGGTTCATGCATGCGCGAGAGCGTCTCATGTCTGATGCCGTTAACGACGTCACGGGCGCCACTTTTAAAAGCTGTAAGAAGCCTACAGAGCCCTGGGAATGATTGTGGGCTTTACGGCGACTTCCCAGGGCTACTAACTTGGCGGTTCAAGGTAAGAGCAAGCTCTTTTGTCTGGGGTCTGATTTCCTTGTCAGCTAGCTGATGTTTAATCTGTCTCTGCAGTTCCCTATTGTATTGACACCATGGATTCCTCACTGCCCCCTAGTGGCCAGCCCGCTTGTAACAGATATGTTTGCGTTATGCTTTTCTGCCTGTGTAATGGAAGAGAGTAGGATTTAGGACACTAGCTGATTTCTGTATCTATCTTTTCTGTTTTCTTTCCTCACAGCCCTTCTAGGTCTGATCCATGACGTAGTTCCCATAGAGGAAGTGGATCATCAAAATCACACCACCGGCAATCTTCCTCCAGGTCTAGCCATCATAGGTCTCCTTCCAGATCTGAACAGCGCAGTAAAAATCTTCCTCACCCCCCTTCATCTCACTCTAGTAAGAGACCAGAAAGATCATGCTGGGGGTGTAGGATGCCTGTTCCAGTAGACAAATCTTTCTTTGATCACTGCTTCTCTAAAGCTGCAGATGAGAGGGATGGTACAGACCAGCGTTTAGAATCTATGGTAAGGTGGGTTGTGAAAGAATCTCTACAGGAAAGAGAGTCTCAACAGCCCTGTGATTTTCCATCAGACCCATTATGCCCTCCAGTGGGAGAAGGTTTGATACACGAGACATGGGAATCTTCCCAGCCAAGCCGCCACTTCGCTCCTATATCAGACAGCGAATCGGATCTGGAGGATCCAGGAATGGGGTTTGAATATGCTTTAGTTCCTTCCTTGGTGAAAGCAGTAAGAGAGGCTCTGAAGTGGGAAGACCCTGTTACTTCCCCCCCAAAACAGAGAAACTTTTTCAAGTAGCTCAATAAGGAGCGACAATAGTTTCCTTTTCTCTCTGAGCTGGATGACATCATATCTGATGAATGGAGCAAGATGAACAAAAAGAGTTCCATGCAATCTAAAGTCTTGAAACTGTATCCTCTCAAGGAAGAGGAAGTAAAACACCTTGAGTCAGCTCCTTTTGGTGGATGCAGCACTTACAGTCAGGTCCATAAATATTGGGACATTGACACAATTCTAATCTTTTTGGCTCTATACACCACCACAATGGATTTGAAATGAAACAAACAAGATGTGCTTTAACTGCAGACTTTCAGCTTTAATCTGAGGGTATTTACATCCAAATCAGGTGAACGGTGTAGGAATTACAACAGTTTGTATATGTGCCTCCCACTTTTTAAGGGACCAAAAGTAATGGGACAATTGGCTGCTCAGCTGTTCCATGGCCAGGTGTGTGTTATTCCCTCATTATCCCATTTAGGGAGCAGATAAAAGGTCGAGAGTTAATTTCAAGTGTGCTATTTGGATTTGGAATCTGTTGCTGTCAACTCTCAATATGAGATCCAAAGAGCTGTCACTATCAGTTAGGAATGAGCTTTGAGTTCGAGTCAAACCCATGTTCAACTTGAACATCGCATGTTCGACCGTTCGTCAAATTTCGAATGTTATGGGCCGTTCGTGCCAAATTCGAGTGGCGTATCATGGCCCATAATTTACTGCGGCATCGCAGTGCATTGCTGGCTGATGATTGGCCAAGCATGCACTATGACCTGCATGCCTTGCCAATCATAGCGCCATCTGTACAGAGAGCCGTAGGGTGGCTTTGGCCAATTATGGCTCAGGGGGTTTAGTATATGCCCCACACTATATAAGGCCGCCTATGTGGCGGCCTTGTGTAGTGTGTTGCCACAGCGGCGGAGAAATAGACAGAGAGACAATGTAATTTGATTTAAGTTAGAGTAGGCGGGAGAGTCAGTTAGCTGCACTTACAGTGTATTGTGTATATATATATATATATATGCATCCTAGATGTGTGTGTGTCTGTGTATATATATATATATATATATATATATATATATATATATATATATATATATATATATATATATATATATATATATATATATATACACACACACACTGTATTCAGTTTAGCTAGATCCGTTCCTGTTATTCTCTTCCTACTGACAGGCAGGCAGTTGTTTTTACAGTAATTACAGCTACCTGAAAAAAATTGCTGGCGTTCTTCTGATCTTATTAGTCCTATTAGCTACAGTATTTACAGTGAGTGTAGTGCGTCCTCTGCGCAGTGTGCACCTAAAGCCACACGAAGAAAATTGGTGGTGTTCTTCTGATCCTATTAGTACCGCAGGCAGCTGCAGTATTTACAGTTAGTGTAGTGCGTCCTCTGCACAGTGTGCACCTAAAGCTACCTGAAGAAAATTGGTGGTGTTCTTCTGATCCTATTAGTACCGCAGGCAGCTGCAGTATTTACAGTTAGTGTAGTGCATCCTCTGCACAGTGTGCACCTAAAGCTACCTGAAGAAAATTGGTGGTGTTCTTCTGATCCTATTAGTACCACAGGCAGCTGCAGTATTTACAGTTAGTGTAGTGCGTCCTCTGCACAGTGTGCACCTAAAGCCACCTGAAGAAAATTGGTGGTGTTCTTCTGATCCTATTAGTACCGCAGGCAGCTGCAGTATTTACAGTTAGTGTTGTGCGTCCTCTGCACAATGTGCACCTAAAGCTACCTGAAGAAAATTGGTGGTGTTCTTCTGATCCTATTAGTACCGCAGGCAGCTGCAGTATTTACAGTTAGGGTAGTGCGTCCTCTGCACAGTGTGCACCTAAAGCTACCTGAAGAAAATTGGTGGTGTTCTTCTGATCCTATTAGTACCGCAGGCAGCTGCAGTATTTACAGTTAGTGTAGTGCATCCTCTGCACAGTGTGCACCTAAAGCTACCTGAAGAAAATTGGTGGTGTTCTTCTGATCCTATTAGTACCACAGGCAGCTGCAGTATTTACAGTTAGTGTAGTGCGTCCTCTGCACAGTGTGCACCTAAAGCTACCTGAAGAAAATTGATGGTGTTCTTCTGATCCTATTAGTACAACAGGCAGGCAGCTGCAGTATTTACAGTTAGTGTAGTGTGTCCTCTGCACAGTGTGCACCTAAAGCTACCTGAAGACAATTGCTGTTGTTCTGATCCTATTAATACCACAGGCAGGCATCTACAGTATTTATAGTTAGTGTACTGTGTCCTCTGCACAGTGTGCACCTAAAGCTACCTGAAGAAAATTGGTGGTGATCTACTGATCCTATTAGTACAACAGGCAGGCAGCTGCAGTATTTACAGTTAGTGTACTGTGTCCTCTGCACAGTGTGCACCTAAAGCTACCTGAAGAAAATTGGTGGTGATCTTCTGATCCTATTAGTACCGCAGGCAGGCAGCTACAGTATTTACAGTTAGTGTACTGCCTCCTCTGCACAGTGCGCACCTAAAGCTACCTGAACACAATTGCTGGTGTTTTCATACTAATAATACTACAGGCAGGCAGTTGATTCTGCTAGTTGCAGTATCAGTATATATACATCCCAGCTTTGTGCAGCTACATCTCACTGCAGGCCATTAGTATGTCTGGAAGGCCAACAAGGAGAGGCAGACAGTCACAAGCCAATAAAAGAGGACAAGCAGGCTCTGTGTCTAGAGGCAACGGTGCTAGTCGTGGAGACGGTGCATCCTCATCAGCACATGGGACACCCTTGTCCTTTTTTTCGGCAGTTGGCCGTGTTGAGCCGCATCATGCGGAAGACTTGGTAGAGTGGATGACCAAGCCGTCCTCATCCTCCTCATCCTCTCTCACCCAGGCTCAGGGTACTTTGTCTGGCAAAGCAGCTGCCAACGCGGCCTCTTCCCTCGGCTCAATGGCATCAGTCACTCCTTCACTAGCCCCACCATGTCCTCCTGAGGAGTCCCCCAAACTTTTTGACCACAGTGTTGGGTACATGCTCCAGGAGGGTGCCCAGCGTTTAGAAGGCTCCGATGATAGTACCCAGCTAGAGGAAGGCTGTAACGTGAGCCCAGAGAGAGGGGGTGCCCAAGAAGGATAGCAATCTGGCAGTCATGTTCCCCCAGCTGCAGCATACTGCCAGCTTTGCTCCAGCGATGAGGAGGGAGGGGATGATGAGGTCACTGACTCCACGTGGGTGCCTGATAGGAGAGAGGAGGAGGAGAAGGAGGCACATCTCCAACGAGGCAGAATGCCCTCCAGGGGCCAGCTTAAGGGCAGCACACCGACTGCATCACACCGCAGAGCTCTCTGAGCGTTATTCCAAAAGTTCTTTGGTGTGGGCCTTTTTATAGACATGTGCATCAGATCTCACCGCTGCTATTTGCAACATATGTTTCAAGCGTATCTCGCGTGGCCAAAACATCACCTGTTTGGGCACCACATGCATGACCAGACATATGTCAACCTGCCATGCAGTTCATTGGCAAGTGTACCTAAAAGACCCACTGTCATGCCTTCTTTAATAAGGCTTGTGATTTTCCTATTTACCCTTTGATTTAATTAGATTGCTCTATGCTGCCATCTAGCGACCATTTTGCATAACTGCGCTATATCTATTTCATGTAGTCATTTAGTATAGCTGGCTAGTTTTGGTACATGAAAGCCTCCGTACTTTCTATCCCATCAGGCCTTGCATCAGCTTCCTCCACCATTTTCATCTTTTCCTACCATGGAAGCATACACATCTGCTGCTAAGCTCTACGTTAGCCATCCGGATCCATCTTCGGTATGTTTACTAATTGTATCTTCAGCTAGATAGATAGGATGGCACTAATTATATGATCTTTGTTAATTGCATTTTGTCTGTATCTGTTACAGTTTTACTCTATCTTGTATCAATAAAAGTTCAAAAGGATTCTGCGCCTACTGGAATGCATTGGTATGAGAGGAGTTAACAGTGTGCCCAAATACACCTCAGTCACGTGTAGTGAGGGGCATAACAGTAAAACGAAGGCTTCTAAGCACGGCTGGCATACAGAACAGCAGCAAAGCAAAGGCTTCTAAGCACGGCTATCATACAGAACGCCAGTAATACAGCAGTGTTATCAGCTTCCATATAGCCGGACACCATGTCACAGACAAAGTCAGAACACTTCACAACAAGGTCAGAAGTTTACTCCAGAAGCACAAGGAGGTCAGTGAAAAGCGAAACAATTGCCATTGCCCGCGCAAAGGCGCAATCTGCAAAAGTAAAAGCTGACTTTGCGGTAAAGGAGGCCAAAATAAAAGCTGCATTCGCCGAAAAAGAAATAAAAGCTGCGGCCGAGATGCAACTTAAATTAGAAAAGTTACGTATGGAAACTGCATTGGAGGAACTAGCTGCAGAGAAGGAGTCAGCGGCTGCTGCGGCCGAGGCAGACATCTTAGAAGAACTTGCAAAGCCCACCAGTGAGCGGCTCACCAACGTACTTGAAAGAAAATCCGTTCCTGACGACGGTACAGAGCGTACCTCAGAATATGTGCGGCGACACGCCGAACCAGACAGCTGCCCACTTACAGCACCGAGAGCGGAATTAACCCCTGCCATTCACATGCCTTACGTCAAGCAAGAAAGTAAACCCGCACTCAGTCAGTTTTCAGCACATTCTGCAGCCAGGCTATCAAAACACTACGTCACAGTTGACCAAATCGAAAATGAAGAACGACGGGTTAAAAGACACAGCGACTGTATCTCTGATGACCGCAAATACCCACCAAGTTCCTGGCACAACAGAGCGCCCCCTGGCTACTCACACAACAATCAAGGTATGTCAGATTTCTTCAAGTTCTTAGCACGACGTGAACTGTTAGCAAAGGGACTTGCAAAGTTTAATGATCGCCCTGAAAGTTATAGAGCATGGCGTTCGTCCTTCAGAAATGCAACTAGAGACCTTGAGCTAAATGCAAGTGAAGAAGCCGACCTCTTAGTCAATTGGCTGGGGAATGAGTCGTCAGAGCATGCAAGGAGAATCAGAGACATTAACATTAATTACCCAAGCAGAGGGCTGAGCATGATATGGGAAAGGGTTGATGAATGTTACGGTTCCCCAGAAGTTATAGAAAACTCTCTTTTTAAAAGAATAGATGACTTTCCCAGGATTCCTAACAAAGGCTACCAGAAGCTGAGAGAACTGAGTGACCTAGTGACAGAACTCCAAATAGCCAAAGCAGAAGGAGACTTGCCAGGCCTTGCCTTTCTGGACACAGCCCGTGGCGTTAACTCTATAGTGCAAAAGCTACCTTACAGCCTTCAAGAAACCTGGATTTCACGAGGCTCCAAGTACAAGCAAAAGCACAACGTCCCCTTCCCACCATTCTCTTATTTTGTGGACTTTATTCGCTATCAAGCAAAGGTTAAAAATGATCCTAGTTTTGACATCTCATCATCTGACTCTGCTTACCCTAGGTCAAGTAAGCCTGCTCTAACCCGCAACTTCAAAGACGCACCTGTTGCAGTACGCAAAACAAGTGTATCTCCAACACAGGATCCAAGCAGAGAGTGTCCTCTTCACAAGAAGCCTCATTCGTTGTCAAAGTGCAGAGGTTTTAGAGAAAAGACTCTCCAAGATCGCAGAACCTTCCTCAAGGAAAACAGACTTTGTTACAGGTGCTGCGCATCAACTTCTCACCTTGGGAAAGACTGTAAGGTGAGCATCAACTGCTCTGAGTGCAACAGCTCAGAGCACAACACAGCTCTACATCCAGGACCAGCGCCATGGACTCTTACCCCCTCACCCACAGTGGACGAGCACGGCGGGGAGCAACAAGACACAGTACCTCCTGTAGTTACACCCCGGTGCACCCAAGTCTGTGGAGAAGGTCTGTCTAACAAATCCTGCTCTAAGATTTGTCTTGTCACAGTTTACCCCACGGGTCGCAGAGAAAAGGCAGTGAAGCTATACGTGATCCTGGACGATCAAAGCAACAGATCACTCGCCAGCTCAGCCTTCTTTGACACTTTCAAAATCAAGGAAGCCGGCTCTTCATACTTACTTAAGACTTGTACAGGGGTAAGTGAAGAAACTGGGAGAAGAGCCATTGGTTACCAAATCGAATCCTTTAATGGTCAGACTACCCTGCCCCTGCCAACTCTAATCGAGTGCAATCAGTTCCCAACTGATAGAGAGGAGATCCCTACACCAGAGGTGGCACTTCATCATGGACATCTGAAGGGCATAGCACATCTCATCCCTGAACTGGATCCCCAGGCCGAGATAGCACTTCTCCTTGGGAGGGACATCATCAGAGTTCACAAGGTGAGAAAACAAATCAATGGTCCCCACAACTCCCCCTATGCCCAGAAGCTAGACCTAGGATGGGTCATCATAGGCAACGTATGCCTAGGGAGTGTTCACAAACCAACCAGCGTGAACTCTCTCTTTACAAAGACACTAGAAGGTGGGCGTCCATCCCTATTTCAGCCTTGCACCAACAGATTCCTTGTAAGAGAGAAGCCTGCCAGTGTAATTCATTCCAACCCTTACACCGCTAATCTTCTTTGTCATGAAGACAGAGATCATTTAGGGTGCTCAGTTTTCCAAAGGATTAAAGAAGATCACAAAATTGGCCCATCTATTGAAGATCATATCTTCTTGGAGATAATGAGACAGGGATTCTACAAAACCAACGAAAACAGCTGGGTGGCACCCCTGCCTTTCAAAGCGCAGAGACCCCGTCTTGCTAACAACAGAGAACAAGCTTTGAAACGCTTTTCTTCCCTCAGATCCAATTTTCAAAGAAGAACAGAAATGAAAGGGCATTTCTTCTCATTCATGAGTAAGATGTTTGAGGATGACCATGCTGAGATAGCCCCACCTCTAAAAGACAATGAAGAGTGCTGGTACCTACCAATCTTCGGTGTCTATCACCCCAAGAAGCCAGGTAAAATCCGGGTAGTGTTTGACTCCAGCTCACGGCATCAAGGGGTCTCATTAAATGATGTCCTCCTAAAGGGACCAGATCTCAACAATACACTTCTTGGTGTTCTCATCAGATTCCGCAAAGAAGCAGTTGCCATAGTTGCAGACATTCAGCAAATGTTCCACAGCTTCCAAGTCAAGGAAGAACACAGGAACTTCTTGAGATTCCTATGGTTCAAAGACAATGACCCTACTAAAAACATTACAGAATACCGCATGAAAGTGCACGTTTTTGGTAACAGTCCATCTCCTGCTGTTGCCATCTATGGACTTAAGCTATCTGCCCAAGAAGGTGAGAAAGACGTTACACAGTTTATTGAAAGAGACTTTTATGTAGATGATGGTCTGAAATCACTTTCTTCACCTGAAGCTGCAATAAGTCTACTCAAGAGGACTCAAAGCACGCTTGCCTCTTCAAATCTCAGACTGCATAAGATAGCATCAAACAGCAAGGTCGTCATGGAGGCCTTCCCTTCCCAAGATTATGCCAGCGACTTCAAAGATCTGGACTTAGCTACAGACTCCCTTCCTATGCAACGCAGCCTAGGACTCAACTGGGACCTCAAGTCTGACACCCTTACCTTTCAGGTTGACCAAGAGACAAAGCCCTTCACACGGCGAGGTGTCTTATCCACCATCAACAGCCTGTATGATCCACTCGGGTTTGCAGCACCAATTACCATCCAAGGTAAGATTCTGCTTAGAGAGCTTACTGCAGACACATGTGATTGGGATTCTCCACTACCTCCTGAGAAAGAGACATTATGGGTAACATGGAGAGACTCTTTAAAGACTTTATCCAACCTACACGTACATAGACCATA
Source organism: Aquarana catesbeiana (assembly GCF_042186555.1). Lineage (NCBI taxonomy): Eukaryota > Metazoa > Chordata > Amphibia > Anura > Ranidae > Aquarana > Aquarana catesbeiana. The sequence continues at coordinate 119,467,084 of NC_133330.1, forward strand.
CACCCACTTTCCTCCCACAAGGGTTCAGTCTACAAAGTTATGTGTATTCTGCGATGCTTCAGTTAAAGCAATAGGAGCAGTAACCTACCTCAAGTCAGTAGACATCGAGGGCCAAGTTCAAATTGGGTTTGTTATGGGCAAAGCTAAGCTAGCACCATGTCCCGAAACCACCATTCCAAGATTGGAACTGTGTGCTGCTGTACTAGCAGTAGAACTAGCAGAACTTATTACATCTGAGATGGATCTAGAACTCGAGGACACAGAGTTTTACACAGACAGCAAGGTAGTGTTGGGTTACATTTACAACGAAAGTAGGAGATTCTATGTCTATGTACACAACAGAGTCCTAAGAATCAGGAAGTCGACACAGCCCACCCAGTGGCATTATGTCTCAACTGATCATAACCCAGCAGATCATGCTACAAGGTCTGTACCAGCATCCCATCTCAAAGACACATATGTACTGCTAGAACCTGAATCTGACTCAGATATCCGTCCTCAGGTTTCCACACTACATACAACAATTTCTAAACAACTGTTGGGATCCAAGTGCTTCCACAAATTCTCCACTTGGAAGTCCTTACAAAGAGCTACTGCTTCAAAACTCACACATGAGACTCTGACCACCTTCATGGCTGAAGTATCAGCTGTAATGAATGCCAGACCTTTGACATCTATACCTAATGATCCTGATGATCCTTTCTTGCTTACACCTTCCACTTTGCTCACTCAGAAAGTTGAGGTGATCACAGCTCCTCCAGTCAATCTAGACACAAAGGACTTATACAGATGTCAATGGAAAAGAGTACAAGTGTTAGCTGACACCTTTTGGAACAAGTGGAAGAAACAATACTTGTCTAATCTACAGACCAGGAACAAGTGGCAAGACAGCAAACCCAACTTACAGCCTGGTGCCATCGTTCTCATGAAAGACTCTCAATCGAGGAGAAACGAGTGGCATTTGGGTCTGATAACCCAAGTGTTTCCCAGTGAAGATGGAAATGTCAGGAAAGTTGAGCTCAAAGTTATTAGGCAAGGCCAGCCTAAACTTTTCCTCAGACCTGCTTCTGAACTTATTTTGTTACTCTCCTCCGGAGTGCCATGATGTGTGGTATCCGTGGGAAACCAAGCGGGGAGTGTCATGCCTTCTTTAATAAGGCTTGTGATTTTCCTATTTACCCTTTGATTTAATTAGATTGCTCTATGCTGCCATCTAGCGACCATTTTGCATAACTGCGCTATATCTATTTCATGTAGTCATTTAGTATAGCTGGCTAGTTTTGGTACATGAAAGCCTCCGTACTTTCTATCCCATCAGGCCTTGCATCAGCTTCCTCCACCATTTTCATCTTTTCCTACCATGGAAGCATACACATCTGCTGCTAAGCTCTACGTTAGCCATCCGGATCCATCTTCGGTATGTTTACTAATTGTATCTTCAGCTAGATAGATAGGATGGCACTAATTATATGATCTTTGTTAATTGCATTTTGTCTGTATCTGTTACAGTTTTACTCTATCTTGTATCAATAAAAGTTCAAAAGGATTCTGCGCCTACTGGAATGCATTGGTATGAGAGGAGTTAACAGTGTGCCCAAATACACCTCAGTCACGTGTAGTGAGGGGCATAACACCCACACCAAAGGACAAAGCGGACCTCACCTTGCTCCTCATCAGCTAGGATCTCCAACCCCACTATACCTTCAGTCCTCTCGGAAACTTGCACTGAGAGGAATGAAGGTGTAGAATTAGGTGTGTCATAGCCAAGTACTTGCGGGCAATCTGCTATCGCTACACCAACGTCAGATTGTACCAGGCAAATTTCCCTGCCCCAGCTGCTGCACCGCCGAAAGTAGTTTGCTCCCAGCCATCCACATGCCCAGCGTTTGAATGCTAGCTTGGCTAAATTGCTAGCACTTCAACTGCTGCCTTTTCAGTTCGTAGACTCTGCCCCCTTCCGTGAGTTTATGGAATGTGCGGTTCCTCAGTGGCAGGCTCCCAAATGCTACTTTTTCTCATGGAAGGCAATTCCGGCTCTACCAGCATGTGGAAGGCAATGTCAGCGGTAAGGTGCATATTACCGCTGACTCATGGTCCAGCAGGCATGGACAGGGACGTTACCTATCTTTCACCGCGCACTGGGTGACTCTTCTGGCATCTGGGAAGGATACAGGACAGGGTGCAGTAGTGTTGGAGGTTGTTCCGCCACCACGCCTCCAAAATTCTACTAGTGTTGATTCTGCCACACCTCTCTCCTCCACCCCCTCCTCTTCTTCTTCTTCTTCCATGGCCTCTTCCTGTGCTGATTTGTCCTCGGAACCAGCGGTGCTCAGTAGGCGTTCAAGGGGCTACTCAAGCATGCAGGCAAAAAGATGCCATGCGGTGCTTGAGCTGGTGTGCTTGGGGGACAGGAGCCACACTGGGGCAGAGATTCTGTCAGCTCTGCAGGGGCAGTTTCAGAGGTGGTTGATGCCATGCCAGCTTAAGCCAGGTATGGTGGTTTGCGACAATGGCACCAACTTCCTCTCCGCCCTCCAACAGGGACAACTGACCCATGTGCCCTGTTTGGCTCACGTCCTTAACTTGGTGGTGCAGCGGTTCTTGGGCAGATACCTGGGCTTACAGGATGTCCTGAGGCAGGCCAGGAAAGTCTGTGTGCATTTCCGCAGGTCATATAATGCGAGGGCTCGGCTGGCTGACATCCAAAAGGAATTTAACCTGCCCAAGAACCGCCGACATGCCCACCAGGTGGAACTCAATGTTGGCCTTGCTGCAGCGGCTGCACATGTAGCAGAGAGCCACCAATGAGTACCTATGCGACTATGGCACCAGGACAGGGTCAGGGGACCTTGTTTTTTTTCCCCATGCCAGTGGGCTATGATCAGGGATGCATGCACTGTCCTGTCACCATTTGAGGAGGCCATGAGGATGGTGAGCAGTGAGAGTGCATGCATCAGTGAAACTGTCCCTCTTGTCCACCTGTTGGAGCACATGCTGCGTAGAATAATGTACAGGGCACTTGAGGCAGAATAGAGGGAGGAAGAGGAGGACTTCCTTACCTCTCAAGGCCCCCTTTATCTAGACAGTGTTCCTGCGTGCCCCCTGATCACACAGGAAGAGGACGAGGAGGAGGGGGATTGTGTCAGTATGGAGGTGGAGCCTGGCACTCAGCATCAGCAGCAGTCTTCAAGGGATCATTTACAGTCCAAAGAAACCCATGGACATGTACGTGGCTGGGAGGAGGTGGCTGCGGATCATGTCGTCCTTAGTGACCCATAGGAATCTGGACCGAATGCCTCAGCAAACCTACGCTGCATGGCCTCCTTGATCCTGCAAAGCCTGCATACGGATCCTTGTATCGTGGTATCAAGGGGAGGGATGATTACTGTCTGGCAACCCTCCTTGATCCACATTACAAGGGTAAGGTTGTGGACCTTATCTTGCTGTCGCAGAAGGAGCAGAGGATGAAACATCTTCGGGAGGCCTTGCAGAAAGGTTCGTGCAATGCGTTTCCAGAGCCTGGGAGGTTACAATTTCCTGGTCCTCCTGGGCAACGCGTTGCTGAGGCTTCGGTCAGTCACAGAAGGAGTGGTGGAGAAGGTGGCCATCTGCCGGATGCATTCAGACAATTTTTTAGTCCGCAACCCCAAGGTCTGATCGGTTCCAGCAACCATTGCCAGCGTCTGATTCGCATGGTGCAGGATTACCTAGGGGCAAGATCAGACTTGGACACCTTTCCCACTGAAAATCCTCATGGTTACTGGGTCTTGAGGATGGATCACTGGCCAGAGCTTGCACAGTATGCAATTGAGTTACTGGCCTGTCCTGCATCCAGCGTTCTTTCGGAACGCACATTCAGTGCTGCTGGAGGCTATGTAACCGATCACAGGGTGCACCTGTCCACCGAATCGGTCGATCGGCTGACCTTCATAAAAATGAATCTGTCTTGGATCACCAGCTACCAAGCACCTGATGCTGATGTAACTGATTGATTTTTTTTTTAATGTGAGATCCCTTCAAGACTGCTGATGCTGAGTGACTATCCTGTTATGCTGAGTCACAATCCTCTTCCTCCTCAATTGTCATGCTGATAGCTTGTAAGAACAGTTTTGGTTCTGGGCACTGCCACCAGTGGCCAAGGTCCAATTTTTCTGCCCCTGTTTAACAGGGGTGTGTAATTACAATTTTTTATGCAATACTTTGCAGCAGGGCTCATCCCTGCGCTCCAGCTAGAGTATCTGTGAGGGGTTGCAGTGTTGTGGCACCAGTACCAGTGCCCAAGGCCCAATTTTTCAGCCCCTGTTTAACAGGGCCATGTAATTACAATTTTTGATGCAATACTTTGCAGCAGGGCTCATTCTTGCGATCCATCTATAGCATCTGTGAGGGGTTGCAGTGTTGTGGCACCAGTGCCTAAGGCCCAATTTTTCTGCCCCTGTTCAACAAGTGCATGTAATTACAATTCTTGATATAATATTTCACAGCAGGGCCCATTCCAACGCCCACCAAGAGTAACTGTGAGGACTTACAGTGTTGTGGCACAAGCACCACCACCAAAGGCCCAATATTTCTACCACTGTTCAACAATGGCATGTAATTACAATTCCTGATCTAATATTTCACAGCATGGCCCGTTCCTGTGCCCACCGAGAGTAACTGTGAGGGCTTACAGTGTTGTGGCAACACCAACACATCAGAGTATATAGGGCAGGCTCCTACTTTCAAACATCCAACTTACAAATGACTCCTACTTGCAAACGGAAAGAGACAACAGGAAGTGAGATGAAATCTACCCCTAGGAAGGGAAATTCTCTCTTGTAAGAGTTAATATGGGAAAAACGTGTCTCCTCTTCACTGCTGCTTTATCACCAATTCTTGTTTCACTAAACACCCCAAATTTTCAAAAAACATTTGTCATTGGGACAGAAAGTGAGGTGAAATCTTCTGAAGAGGTCACAGACAGCAAAACAAATGTTACAGGGGTGATAACCATTCCCTATGTTTTCCAAAAAGCTTAAGAATAGATTTTTTGGCTGGAGCTACACTTTAAGAATGTACCAGTTCAAAATTACAAACAAATTCTACTTAACAACAAACCTACAGTCCCTGTCTTGTTTGCACTGCCTGTATACTGCTGTTCAGAGTATATAGGGCCTGGGGGCCCCACACCTTTCCTTTTTTTAATTTGGGTGCGTGGTTCTCCTTAATATCCATACGGACCCAAAGGACCTGGTAATGGACTGGGGGGGTGGGGGGTACCCATGCCGTTTGTCTCACTGATTTTCATCCATATTGCCGGGACTCGACATTACATTAAAGCCGCAAGCAGTTTTAAATGACTTTTATTCCTTTAAAAATATCATTTTGTGCAGGGACTGTTCTAAGCATGGGAAACATGCACCACTTTATAGGCATACAATAGACTCCCCCCAGGTACGATATTTAAAGGAATATTTCACTTTTTTTTTTTCACTTTAAGCATCTCTAAAATCACTGCTCCCGCAAAAAAGGCCGTATTTAAAACTTTTTTTTGCATTGATACATGTCCCCTGGGGCAGGACCCAAACCTTTTTTAGGACAATAACTTGTATATTAGCCTTTAAAATGAGCACTTTTGGTTTTGAATGTTCGAGTCCCATAGACTTTAATGGGGTTCTAAAGTTTGCGTGAACTTTAGGTCCGTTCGCAGGTTCTGGTGAGAACCAAACCGTGGTGTGTTTGGCTCATCCCTACTATCAGTGAAGCAAGCCATCATTAGGCTAAAAAAACAAAACAAACCCATCAGAGAGATAGCAAAAACATTCAGTGTGGCAAAATCAACTGTTTGGAACATCCTTAAAAAGAAAGAACGCACCGGTGAGCTCAGCAACACCAAAAGACCTGGAAGACCACGAAAAACAACTGTGGTGGGTTACCGAAGAATTCTTTCCCTGGTGAAGAAAACACCCTTCACAACAGTTGGCCAGATCAAGAACACTCTCCAGGAGGTAGGTGTATGTGTGTCAAAGTCAACAATCAAGAGAAGACTTCACCAGAGTGAATACAGAGGGTTCACCACAAGATGTAAACCATTGGTGAGCTTCGAAAAACAGGAAGGCCAGATTAGAGTTTGCCAAACAACATCTAAAAAAGCCTTCACAATTCTGGAACAACATCCTATGGACAGATGACACCAAGATCAACTTGTACCAGAGTGATGGGAAGAGAAGAGTATGGAGAAGGAAAGGAACTGCTCATGATCCAAAGCATACCACCTCATCAGTGAAGCATGGTGGTGGTAGTGTCATGGCATGGGCATGTATGGCTGCTAATGGAATTGGTTCTCTTGTATTTATTGATGATGTGCCTGCTGACAAAAGCAGCAGGATGAATTCTGAAGTGTTTCGGGCAATATTATCTGCTCATATTCAGCAAAATGCTTCAAAACTCATTGGACGGTGCTTCACAGTGCAGATGGACAATGACCCGAAACATACTGCGAAAGCAACCAAAGAGTTTTTTAAGGGAAAGAAGTGGAATGTTGTGCAATGGCCAAGTCAATCACCTGACCTGAATCTGAATGTGCATGCATTTCACTTTCTGAAGACAAAGCTGAAGGGGAAATGCCCCAAGAACAAGCAGGAACTGAAGACAGTTGCAGTAGAGGCCTGGCAGAGAATCACCAGGGATGAAACCCAGCGTCTGGTGATGTCAATGCGTTCCAGACTTCAGGCTGTAATTGACTGCTAAGGATTTGCAACCAAGTATTAAAACATGAAAGTTTGATGGATGATTGTTAATCTGTCCCATTACTTTTGGTTCTTGAAAAGTGGGAGGCACATATACAAACTGTTGTAATTCCTACACCGTTCACCTGATTTGGATGTAAATACCCTCAGATTAAAGCTGAAAGTCTGCAGTTAAAGCACATCTTGTTTGTTTCATTTCAAATCCATTGTGGTGGTGTATAGAGCCAAAAAGATTAGAATTGTGTCAATGTCCCAATATTTATGGACCTGACTGTATGAGACTAGTAAGATATGCAACTCTTCCCCTAGAAGACACTATCTTTTAAAGATCCCTTGGAAAGACAAATTGATTCAGTTTTAAAAAGGATTTATTTGACATCAGGAATGGCATGCAAACCAGTACTTGCGATAGCCGCAGTATCCAAAACCATGGAATCTTGGTATGACAATGTTGATGAGTTCCTAAGAGGTATCTCTGTTGAAACGGCTAAAGATTCTCCTATCCAGGAGATCAGGCTGGCATCCGCCTTTCTTGGGGAGGCTTCTATTGACGTCATCCTCCTGATGTCCCGGGTTATGTTGGCGGCTGTTTCAGCACGTCGTGCCTTATGGCTCCTTCCATGGTTAGCGGATCCAGCTTCCAAACAAGTTTGGTGCCGAATTCCTTTTGAGGGAACTTCTCTCTTTGGCATAACCCGGGCCACAGGGGGTAAGTCCTGGTTTCCTCCCTCAAGACCGACGCCTACAGAATCAGAAATGCTCATTCCCAAGAAGACAAATTTCTGATCTCGCTATGAAAGTGCACAGTTACAGACCTGGTCGGGAGTTTTCAAGGTTCTAGAAATCTAGGCAGTCCTCTTTCAAAAAATCCACAAAAAGTGGTTCCTCTAGCAACCAGGACTCCACGAAGTCCTTTTGAGTTTGGGTCTGCTCAGGCAGGCCAGGTGGGGGCTTGTCTTCTCCGCTTCTGGCATGTCTGGTTGGCCTCAATCCGGGATTACAGGACCGTCAAGACGGTCTCCTATGGTCACACGTAGGTCTTCAACAACACCCCAAGATTCAGATTTGTTCCTACAACTCTTCCAGGTTCAGAAGAGAAAAAGCAGGTCCTGTTAACCTACGTTAACTGTTTATTGGATCAAAGTGCAGCCATCCCTGTTCCAGAAGACGAACGAGGCAAAGGCATGTATTCTCCTCTGTCATGATACAAGAAAAAAACGCACATGGAGACTAGTCATAGACTTAACCCATCTCAATTCCTTTATTCAGAAGGAAAAATTCAAAATGGAGTCCTTACTTACAATTCAACAGTCAGTACATCTGGGAGACTGGTTGATTTCAATCGATCTAAAAGATGCCTACTTCCCACATGCCAGTGGCAACGGACTTTCAACAATTCCTCCGCTTTGCGGTAGGCGTCCAGCTGTTTTTAGAGGCTCACTTCAATACAGTGGAAGGCACTATCTCCCTTCCAGAAGAGAAGATTGGAGTGATTTGAGACAGAATACATGCAGCCCTCGCATCATCTCACCTATCCGCTCTCCAATGCCTGAAAGTAATTGGCACAATGACAGCCACCATTTCTATGGTGAAGTGGTCCCAATTGCATACACGGCCCTTCCAAAAAGGATTCCTTCAACAATGGGATTCCTCCAGCCAAATCCAGCGCATACACCTTACTCCAACCATGAGAGCGTCCCTCCTTTGGTGGCTTCAAGGGAAAAATCTGCGCAATCATCATTCAATCATTCCCATCTCATGGGTCACGATAACATCGGATGCCAGCAATCAGGATTGGGGCTCTCACTGCCTATCAGAATTGGCTCAGGGCAGATGGAATTCCCCTTCTCAGGGGATTGTCTCCAATATACTGGCACTGAGGGCCGCCTTTCAGGCACTCCAGTCATTTTGCCATCTAATGATGAATTTGTCAGTAATGCTAAGGTTGGACAATACAGCCGCGGTGGCTTATATAAGGAAGCAGGTGGAACTCGCAGGTCCCTGATACAGGAAGTGGAGCCAATAATGAGCTGGGCTCAGAAGAACTTGTCCAACATCTCTGCGGTTCACATTCCAGGGATTCAGAATGTACAGACGAACTTCCTTTCTTGTGTTCAAATGGACAACAACGAGTGGTCTCTCCACAGAGAGGTGTTCGAATGGCTTCTGACCCTGGGAGTGTCTCCAGAGATCAATCTGTTTGCTTCCCCATGTAATCACAAAATGCCTAAATACTATTTGAGGTTCAGAGACCCTCAGGCATATGGGACAGATGCTCTCACGGATCAGTGGAGGGTTCAGAAGGCCTATGCCTTCCCTCCGGTACCGATGATTCTTCAATTTCTCCGGAAGCTCAGAACAGAGAAAGTGGAAATTATAGCAGTGATTCCTTTCTGGCCAAACAGGCCATAATTCCCTCTGTTAACACTCCTCAGCTATCGAGACCCAGTTCACCTACCTCTCAGGCCGGATCTACTATCTCAAAGCTCAACTCTACACCCTTGCCCATCCTACCTACACCTCAGGGTTTGGTTCTTGAGAGGGGAAGGCTCGAAGCTCTAGGTTGCCCTGAAGAAGTGATTTGGACCCTTCTCAGTGCCAGAAGGAAAAGTACTAATAGGGTATTTAAACATATATAGTCCAGATTCACTGATCACATGTCTTCTAGGTCGAATCCTTGTAACTCTCCAGCAGTTCAAGACATACTGAGTTTTCTTCAGTCAGGACTTGACCTATCTCTGGCAGTCAGCTCAGTAAGAATACAAGTATCAGCCATCTTGGCCTTCACAGGAGTTTCATCGGAAAATCATGCTCTGGTCCGTCAGTTCTTTAAAGGAGCCATCAGGCTTAGACCTCAAAGAAGACCTAGGTTCCCCAAATGGGACCTACCTCTTGTCTTGGATTTTCTCTCCAACCTCGGTTCAGACCCTGACAAACCTCTTTCAACAAAAGACTTCACACTCAAGACTACTTTTTTAGTAGCTGTGACTTTGGCCAAGAGAATGTCTCTCACTACTGTGTTGAACCAGCTGCTCTGTCATCCATTAATTTTGGTTTACAAGTATTATTGGTTGACAATGTTAAATAAATTTTGGTTTCTTTGCTCAACATTTTGCCCAACCGGGTGTGTATGGCAAGATATTTCCCACACGTTGCTGCCATGGAGTCTGTCAGGAAAACGGAAAATTTATATCCAATACTTACCGTAATTTTCCTTTCCTTGGTGGCAGGAGTTCTCTCCCAAATGTCTGGAGTAGGCTAGTTACAGAACATGGATAGCAGCCTAGAGCAAAGATTTATGGAAGAGGAGTCCTATTGGGTAGTTATGGAGACGGGGCTAACCCCACACATTGCTTCCATGGAGTCTATCAGGAAAGGAAAATTACAGTAAGTATTTGATATAAATTTTCAGTTTTTTCTACATGGGGGTTATGGGGGAAAATCATGGTTACACATTCCAAGGAACATATTTAACCTATTTCTGATAGGAATATGCATATAATTATTTTTCCACATGGTGATTATGGCTGGAATATAATGGCTAAACATTCCTAGGAGCATATTTAACCCGTTTCTGTTAAAAATATGCATATAATTATTTTCTGCATGGGGTTTATGGGTGGCATATCATGGATAAACATCCTATGTAATGCATTTGACATGTTTCTGATAGGAATATGGGTAAAATTATTTTTCTGCATGGGGATTATGTGGGGGATATCATGGTTACACTTAACAAGGAACAAATGTAACCCATTTCTGATAAGAATATGCATATAATAATTTTTCTACATGGGGATTATGGGTGGAATATTATGGCTAAACAGTTCCAGCCAAGCTGACCATTTGGCGAACACCTGAATTTGCGTGGTGCCGCCGAGTGCCCCACAATTCACTGCGGGCTGCATAGTGCATAGCTGGTTGTTAAGGAGTGTGCCGGAAAGGCAACCTTTTCATCCTTGACAATGGATGAGTCAGATGAGACCAAGATAAACTTATTTGGTTCAGATGGTGTCAAGCGTGTGTGGCGGTAACCAGGTGAGGAGTATATAGTAAAGTGTGTCTTACCTACCGTCAAGCACGGTGGTGGGAGTGTCATGGTCTGGGGCTTCCGGCACTGGGGAGCTACAGTTCATTGAGGGAACCATGAATGCCAACATGTACTGTGACATACTGAGGCAGAGCATGATCCCCTCCCTTCAGAGATTGGGTCGCAGGGCAGTATTCCAACATGATAACGCCCCAAACACACCTCCAAGACGACCACTGCCTTGCTAAAGAAGCTGAGGGTAAAGGCGATGGACTGGCCAAGCATGTCTCCAGACCTAAACTCTATTGAACATCTGTGGGGCATCCTCAAACAGAAGGTGGAGGTGCGCAAGGTCTCTAACATCCACCAGCTCTGTGATGTCGTCATGGAGGAGTGGAAGAGGACTCCAGTGGCAACCTGTGAAGCTCTGGTGAACTCCATGCCCAAGGTTAGGGCAGTGCTGGAAAATAATGATGGCCATACAAAATATTGACACTTTGTTATTTTGAGTTATTTTGAGGGGACAGCAAAATTACACTGTTATACAAGCTGTACCCTCACTTCTTTACATAGTAGCAAAGTGTCATTTCTTCAGTGTTGTCACATGAAAAGATATAATAAAATATTTACAAAAATGTGAGGGGTGTACTCACTTTTGTGAGATACTGTAAATCAGCAAGCAAACAATTAAAAATTAGCAACTGCCTCTTGCAACATAGTATCAAGCACTGCAGGAAAGAATAACATATTTTGAGTAACAGCAGAGTCATTACCATATACTGTATGTGTGTAAAAAGTACACTGGCACCTAGTGAGAGTTTTGAGCATTGCAGCCAATAAACCAATCATCCCATCATTCCAATATGCAGTTTAGTATGTCCCAATATAAGCTTTATTTGTGTGACTACAGACCAGAATTCATTTGGATTACTGAAATTATTGAAAATCAGAACAAAATGTACATTGAGCATTTTAAGGATATCAGGTGATCTTGTAATTGTGGTGAAAAAACAAACAAATGTGAAGCTCTTCTAAGAATATTAATGGGTGAACAGAAAAACTGGAATAAATGTAGGCAGCTTACATTGGCAAGTGGCCAAGCAAGCACCAATTTGTGTCCCTTTGTCAGGGAAATGGCCAAAAAAGGACTGGCAATTCCGCCCAAGACCATCATGGCCAACATGGTGCACAGTGTGACTAATGTGGGCGGTACTTTCTCATTGTAACCTGAACAGATCACATGAGTTACTTCCTGGTCTATTTAAGCCTGTTGCTGGAGCTGCTCATTACTGGATTATCTTCAGCTTCCCCTTGATCCTGTGTATTCTGATTGAACTTCTGTTATTGACCCGGCTTGCTCTGACCTGTGATCCTGATCTCCTGATTTACCCTTGGCTTGTACTTCTGACTCCTCTCTGGCTTGCTCCACTGTGTCTGACCTTGTCTTGGCTTATCGACTCTGCTACAGATCCGTCTTCCTGTGTATGACCCCGGCTATCCAATCTCATCATCTGAACTTATCTTACTGTGTATGATCCCCGGCCTGGCTCTCGTTTCTGTTTCCGGTTTGCTACTCTGTCAAGCTTACCTGGTACTCTGCAAGCACACCAGCTTTACACTTCATCCAGCCTGTTCCTGCTACATCACGGTGACCAGCTCATCTCATCTCAGTACCTGGAAAACTTCTCTGGGCACTGCTCTCTCTGTACCATTTTCAGGGAAGCGCTGCACTTAGCCGCAAAGGGAGCCCTCTCACTATCTCGGTCTCACACCTGGTTATGTGACAGCATAATCCAGCTACATGTCAGAGGCCGATGGAGGTGCTTCCCTCTGGAGGTATTGTGCCAATAGGTCACTGCTCTCACTCAAGTAGTACAAAGTTTGTAGGAAGGCTACTTCGAGCTGGAAGGACGTCTGCAGCATTTGACAGGGCCACCTGCCCAGGTGGATCAAGATCTACCCTCCACCAGTTCTACAACCACTGCACCAGCTCAAGAACGCACCACCACTACCCTACAGTGGTGGTCCCTCCACCTGAACCACGGGTACCAACTCCGGAACAATTCTCTGGGGACCAGAAAAAGTTTAGATCTTTCAAGAATGCTTGCTTGTTGTACTTGGCCCTACAACCACGGACTTTCTCTCTTGAGACTATCAAAGTAGGGTTCATTGTCTCAATACTAACAGACGAACCTCAGGCTTGGGCTCACAGCTTATTGGAACAAAAGAACCCGGTCATCAATTCTGTGGCACCATTATACGATGACCCACAGGGGGTAGCCATCGCTGAAGCTGCCCTACATACTCTGCAACAAGAAATTATACAAGTAAAAGGGGCAAAACTTTAGTACCTCAGTAGTAACCATATATAAACCATGATAGTCCAAACAGGTATAGATGAGTATTGAGTTTGTATGTCAGGGCTGCCACCAATGGAGACCAGAAGGTGTTAAGGTGTATGACCCCCGGCCTGGCTCTCATTTCTGTTTCCGCCTTGCTACTCTGTCAAGCTTACCTGTTACTCTGCAAGCAAACCAGCTTTACACTTCATCCAGCCTGTTCCTGCTACATCACGGTGACCAGCTCATCTCATTTCAGTACCTGGCAAACAGTGCTTCTCTGGGCACTGCTCTCCATGTACCACTTTCAGGGAAGCACTGCACTTAGCCGCAAGGGGAGCCCTCTCAGCATCTCGGTCTCACACCTGGTACATGACACCCTGCTAGCAAGATTACATAGCAGGAATCCACAGTCAACTTGTAAGTGTGGTACAGCGACAATAATTCACACAGTCAGGTGCAGTGATAAACTTGTATTAAAGCAATGCAGCAACAGTTCAAAACAATTGTGGTGGGAAGACTGTCCAACCAGATGCACTCACGGTTACAGCAACGTGAACAGAGAGGGCTCCAGCCAGAATGACAGCATCTTTACAGAGGGGCAGAATGCAGCCTGGCTGTCTTGTGCTAAGTAACTTTTCCTATTGCTAGTACTATCCTTAACAGACGGGGTACCTTTCCCTGCACTAGCCACTCGCATCAAGCACGCCAATCACGGGATCCAGGGACTTAAATAGGCTTTGCCTAACCCAAAATGGCTGCCAGAGTTAAATGGGGCAACAGCATCCAATCAGATCACTTGCCCCCTGACCCAGGAAACCATAAAGGAACCAGGTTCCTCCTGACTTCCAGCTGCAGGACCGCAGTGGTTGAGCGCCACCTGTGGTAGAGGAAATAAATTGCACCTGCCTACAAACTTCTAAGAGGTCTTCAATAACAAATCCCACAGTTGGGTCTACCATGATCAACAAAAATGCTGTTGGATAATGGGAGTCCACACAGTGCAGCGTAAGGAGGTGGACCACAGTTATATTGAATAAATGAAAATCCAAAATTTAATAAAATCCGTAAAATTCTACATGTTTTGGAATATACAGTACTCTGCTCCTTCAGGAGACAGATGTTAATAAACTTGGGACTTTCCTTTAAGACCTCTGGGACTGTTGTTAAAGACCTCTTGGAAGTCAACTGTGGATTCCTGCTGGCTTGTCAGCCAAGACACAAATTGATGCTTTCTCAGCCACTGGCCAAGGTGGGCTACCTACATTTATTTCAGTTTTTCTGTTCACCCACCAATATCCTTGGATGTGCTCCACCTTTATTTTGTTTTTCAGTATAAATTCCCTTTGTGAGGATTTGCAGTCAGCTGCTGGAAGAGGAAACTATACAGCATAAACAAGACTTTTGTGTTGGATGACCAAGCTCCCCCTTACTAGTGTGGGATATTGAACTTTGGATTGTGTTTTGCTTATAACGGTGGTGACACCAGAAAGTGAAATTTGTGTTTTACTTATCTTTTTGTTTAGAATTGGACTTTAACGAAGCCCAAGCACAGGCAAATATGTATAAGCATATCATCATTTTGATAAACCATGTTTATGTGATTTTTTTTTTTCTTTCCTGTCTTCCCAGCACAAACTACAATTTGAAGTAAAGTAACCTTACCTGTCTATGAAGTGAACATTTCACATCTGGGGAATGAAGAGTAGTCCAAGGCTCAGGAGAATAAAGTTTAGGGAGACTTTTTTGGAGTGCCAAATCCCCTTGATCTTTGTCACCAGTAGAGATGGCAGGAAGGAAGAACTCAGCAGGGATTGGTAACAAAGGAATTAGTGGATCTCCTGGCAGAGGAGGGGGTGGAGGAGATACTGATGAAAAATTTAAAAAAGTGGAAAATGTTAAGGTCATGCTAAATAATTATACAAGGTCTGTACATAAGTATTGCAGTTGTAGAATCCATGATCGTCAAATGTAATTATACAAATTCAAAATTAAGAAATCATAAAATACGTCCTTGTGCATCTTTGAATTAACATGGATGTATTATAGGGTGCATAAACAATTTAAGTCACAACTAGGTGTATACGAGAATTACAATATTCACTCTCTTTCTATCTGCTTATACTGTGAAATAATTAATTCCCAAAGAGCCTCAAAGAACAAAAAGATTTTAAAATCAGGTTTTAGGCTCCTTTCACACTAGCCGACTCCAAAGTTGTGCAATTTTTAGTGCAAGTCCGGCTTTGATACGACTTTGAAGTCACTTTGATAGGACTTTTACACTCTTTGGTAAGGATGAGCTTCAAGTTTGAGTCAAACTCATGTTCGACTCGAACATCGGCTGTTCGCCAGTTCGCTGAACAGCTAACAATTTGGGGTGTTAGTGGCAAATTCAAAAGGCGTGGAACACCCTTTAAAAGTCTATCGGAGAAATCAAAAGTGCTAATTTTACAGGCTTATATGCATGGTATTGTCATAAAAAGTGTTTGGGGACCTGGGTCCTGCCCCAGGGGACATGTATCAATGCAAAAAAAGTTTTAAAAAGGGCCATTTTTTCAGGAGCAGTTATTTTAATAATGCTTAAAGTGAAACAATAAAAGTGTAATATTCCTTTAAATTTCGTACCTGGGGAGTGTCTATAGTATGCCTGTAAAGGGGCGCATGTTTCCCATGTTTAGAACAGTCTGACAGAAAAATGACATTTCAAAGGAAAAAAAGTCATTTAAAATTACTCGCGGCTATTAATGAATTGCCGGTCCGACAATACACATAAAAGTTCATTGATAAGAACAGCATGGGATTTCCCCATAGGGGAACCCCGAACCAAAATTTTTAAAAAAATGGTGTGGGGGTTCCCCTAAATTCCACACCAGGCCCTACAGGTCTGGTATGGATATTAAGGGGAACCCCGCGCCAAAATTTGAAAAAAAAAAAAAAGGCGTGTGGGGGTCCCCCTCAAAATCCATACCAGACCCTTCAGGTCTGGTATGGATTTTAAGGGGAACCCCGCGCCCACATTAAAAAAAAAAATGGCATGGGGTCCCCCCAAAAATCCATACCAGACCCTTATCCAAGCATGCAACCTGGCAGACCACAGGAAAAGAGGGGGGGGCGAGAGAGTGCCCCCCCTCCTGGACCATACCAGGCCACATGCTCCTAACATTGGGAGGGTGCTTTGGGGTAGCCCCCCAAAGCACCTTGTCCCCATGTTGATGAGGACAAGAGCCTCATCCCCACAACCCTTGGCCAGTGGTTGTGGGGTTTTGCGGGCGGGGGGGCTTATCAGAATCTGGAAGCCCCCTTTAACAAGGGGAGCCCCAGATCCCGCCCCCTGTGTGAAATGGTAATGGGGTACAAACGTACCCCTACCATTTCACAAAAAAGTGTAAAAGATTTTTAAAATGACAAGAGACTTCTATCTTCCTCCATCTTCTTCTTCCTCCGATCCTCTGCTTCTTGCTCTGGTGTTCTCATCTGGCATCTTCCTCCGCGGCGTCTTCTTCCCTTCTTCGTTCTCGGGCCGCTCCGCATCCATGATGGGAGGCTCCCGCTGTGTAACGCTTCTCATCTTCTGACGGTTCTTAAATAATGGAGGGTGGGGCCACCCGGTGACCCCACCCCTCTCTGACGCACAGGGACTTGACGGGGACTTGACAGAGACTTCCCTGTGGCATTCCCCGTGATGTCAGAGGGGGCAGGGTCACCCGTTACGTAACGGGTGATGGGTGAGGAAGAAAAAGATGGAGTAAGAAACCGAAGGAAGATAGAAGAAAGAAGATGGAAAGAAGAAGACTTTAAATAAAGGAATTGTCAAAAACTGTCTCTTGTCATTTTTAACATTTTTGACACTTTTTTTGTGAAATGGTAGGGGTACTTTTGTACCCCATTACCATTTCACACGGGGGGCGGGATCTGGAGGTCCCCTTGTTAAAGGGGGCTTCCAGATTCCGATAAGCCCCTCTGCCCGCAGACCCCCACAGACCCCCACAACCACCAGGCAAGGGTTGTGGGGATGAGGCTCTTGTCCCCATCAACATGGGGACAAGGTGCTTTGGGGGGACCCCAAAGCACCCTCCCAATGTTGAGGGCATGTGGCCTGGTACAGTTCAGGAGGGGGGGCACTCTCTAGTCCCCCCTCTTTTCCTGCGGCCTGCCAGGTTGTGTGCTCGGATAAGGGTCTGGTATGGATTTTTGGGGGGACCCCACGCCATTTTTTTAAAATTTTGGCGGGGGGTTGCCCTTAAAATCCATACCAGACCCTCAGGTCTGGTATGAATTTTGAGGGGAACCCCCACGCCATTTTTTTTTTTTATTTTGGTGCGGGGTTCCCCTTAATATCCATACCAGACCTGAAGGGCCTGGTATTGAATTTAGGGGGACCCCCACGCCAGTTTTTTTTTTTAATTTTGGTTCGGGGTTCCCCTGTGGGGAAATCTCATGCAGTTTTTATCAATGAACTTTTATGTGTACTGTCGGAACGGCAATTCATTAATAGCCGCAAGTAGTTTTAAATGACTTTTTTCCTTTGAAATGTCATTTTGCTGTCAGACTGTTCTAAACATGGGAAACATGCGCCCCTTTACAGGCATACTATAGACACCCCCCAGGTACGAAATTTAAAGGAAAATTACACTTTTATTGTCTCACTTTAAGCATTATTGAAATCACTGATCCCGAAAAAGTGCAGTTTTTAAAACTTTTTTTTGCATTGATACATGTCCCCTGGGGCAGGACCCGGGTCCCCAAACCCTTCTTAGGACAATACCATGCAAATTAGCCTTTAAAATTAGCACTTTTGATTTCAAACGTTCTAGTCCCATAGACTTCAATGGGGTTCTAACGTTCATGTGAAGTTTTGGTTCGTTCGCAAGTTCTGGTGCAACCGAACCAGGGGGTGTTTGGCTCATCCCTACTCTTTGGCATTGAGGTCTTGTCAAAGTCGGATTAAAGTAGAGAAGGAACCTTTTCTGATGTCACAGAACGGAATGGCTCTTATAGAGCTACATGGCATTTCAATAGGATCCAAAGTCGCACAAGTGTGAAAAGAACCCTGGTCAGGTTCTAACAGCTTAGAAACATTTGCTGTTTGTTTACACTAGAGTAAAAATGCTGGGATTCCTGGGCCTCTGCTGTGAACTTCAAAAAAATTATTTCCCCACAATAACTATAGTTACAGGGAAGCAGGGCTTGTTTAAAGTCCTTCACTGCTTGTTCAGAATACTTAAATAGAGTACAGTCTTGCTTTCAATAGATTTTAATTGAGGTATAAGCAAAAGTTTTGTAACAAAGGCACAGTTTAAACAAACATTATACAGCATGTGTAACACATCACAGAAAGGTTCAATGCATAGGAAAGAATATAGGGTCCTATGTGGTCACAGTGCCTATACGCTGACCTTTGCCATTTCCTGAATAAGGAGAAGACTCCTCATTCCCAACATCCCTTACGGGATCTAGCTGTGTCTGGAGACAAAGGGTGGCTCCTCACTGGAAAGGGCTGCTATCCAGTCGTTTGTGTTCGGATGGGCCAACGGAGTAAGCTAGGCTGGGGAAGACCAAATCCATAAATCAGGTGGTAGATATGATTGGTCGTTCCCAAGGCTGCTCAGCTGCACCTGAGATATGTGAACGATCTAGGTCCAAGGCTGTGCCTGTGAGTTATGAGCAGAGCTTTTTTTTCTCAGAGAATAGGTGCAGGAGCTCCCTCCTTCTGAGTCACCTCTTGTGTCCACCCCCTACCCACCTCCAAGCACCATTCCTTGGTTCCACTCCCTACCCACCTCTGAGCACCGTTCCTTGGTTTCACCCCTACCCACCTCTGAACACCATTCCTTGGTTCCACCCCCTACCCACCTCTCAGTAATGGATACAGAATCAAGTATCAATTTGTGGTGCTAAGTAATTTGTATGTAATTTGTTGAAAATGATAGGAAGTAAAATAGATCCCCTGTAGCCAGCAACAATGGAGAACCCCCAGCAACAATAGACTCTGAACAGCTAGCAACAATAGACCTCTCCCTCAACAGTAGATGTCTCCCAGAAACGATTGTCTCCCAGTAGCATAAAAGTCCCCCAGCAACAATAGATCCCCCACCAGCAACAACTGACCTCCCAGCAACAACAGACTCTCCCCCTGTAAAAATAGATCCCCTCCAGCAACAATAGATCCCCCATCAGCCAACATCAATAGACCCTCCAGTACACCCCAGCACCCCTTGCCATTACATACATTCAGAGCTGGAGGTGCCGGAACTGCGTTCCCCCCACATTCCTGCTGAAAAAAAGCCCTGTTATGAGTGAAAAGTAAAAAGAGAGAGGGTTCCCAGACAGCATCATGTTTGTCAACAGTGTCTAGGAGGATGCTAATTGTTTTCTCCTGGACCATAATTCATGAGGTTTTTCTTTTGACTAGAAGAAAGGGGACAGTGCATTGTTTCCATGCCCGAGCAATCGTTAGTTCGGTCCCAAGAAGGATAAACCTGATTAGAAGTTGGGCTCATTTTGGGATCCCTGGGGTTAGGAAAGTTTAGAAGTGCATACTGAGGGGGTTTTCGGATGGGTAAGTCCGTAATTTTCCTAATAGTATGAAAGATTTTATTCCATAGGCCCCTGATTATGGGGCAATCCCACCATATGTGTAGCATCGATCCGATGTGCCTGCAATTGCGAAAGCACAAGGGGGAGGCGTTTAAGTAGATTTTGGCAATCCTTAAAGGGACCATATACCACCTCCATTAGGATTTTTAAATTAGCTTCGACTAGTGCTATGTTTAGAATGCCCTTTGAAGCTGCGGCCACAGCTCTGTGCCACTCAGTAAGGCTCCAGTGTTGTTGTAGGTCATTCTCCCATTCTCCCATAAAGAGCGTTTTGGTCTCAGCCCTAGCAAGTGATCGGTATATCACCGTTATCCCCCCCCTCTGCACCATAGCCTGACCACACCACATTTCATAGTCCCTGATAGAGAGTTTAGTTTGAAGGACCATAGGGACTGGATGAAGTGAGAGATTTGTTGGAGTCTAAACCTTCCTGACCTTGGCATGTCAAGTTTACTAGTACAGTGGGCTAGGGTAAAAGCTCCTGCCGGGTTGACAAAATTTCCATTCCTATAGAGTCCCTTATCTAGCCACCACTGGAAGGCTTTAATGTCTTGGCCAAGTGGAAATAGAGGATTTTGGAAAATGTGAGATAGCAGATGCCAGTGAGAGATTAAGTGTGGATTATTTTTAAGGGAGTCCCATAGTGCTAAGGAGTGAGAAAGTGTGGGAGCCATGATGGTGGGTCTAGATTTGGCAGGGCACCAGAGAATATAGTCTAGAGTATATTGGGGTATGGCTTGCCTTTCCATGTGTACCCAGTCAGGTGTGCTATTTTAGAGTATAAAATGGAGAGTTGGGATAATTGTGCTGCTTGCTGATACCATAGAAGGTTTGGTACACCCACTCCGCCCTGATCTCTGCTTCTAAAGAGGGTACCCTTGGCGATTCTATGCCCCTTTGCTCCCCATATAAACTTTATGATTTTGGATTGGAAGTTCCTGAGTTGATCCCTGGGGCTGGGAATAGTGAGTGATCGGAATAGATAGAGGATGCGTGTTAGGAGGGTCATTTTTATGGAATTTACCCTTCCTAGCCAGGAAGGACCCAGTTTGTCCCAATTTGAGAGATCTTCCTCCAATTTGCGAAAGATCAGTGGGAAATTAGCTGTATAGAGTTTGTCTGTTGTAGCAGTAAGATTAATCCCTAAATAGGGGATTGCTGTCTCGTTCCACCCAAACTGGAAGTTGTCTTTACGTTGTGTAACAAGGTGGGCTGGTAAGTTAATGTTGAGAGCCAAGGATTTCGAGTAATTAACCTTGAGTCCAGAGAATTTGCCAAAGTCATTGAGAACCCTGCAAATGTTAGGTAAAGATGTACAGTGCCTTGCAAAAGTATTCACCCCCTTGGCTTTTTACCTATTTTGTTACATTACAGCCTTTAGTTCAATGTTTTTTTTATCTGAATTATATGTGATGGATCAGAACATGATAGTCTAAGTTAGTGAATTAAAATTAGAAAAATACATACATAAAACTTTTTTCAGAAATAAAAAAAATTATAATTGGCATGTGCTTATGTATTCACCCCCTTTGTTATGAAGCCCATAAAAAGCTCTGGTGCAACCAATTACCTTCACAACTCACATAATTAGTGAAATGATGTCCTCCTGTATGCAATCTAACTGTCACATGAACTGTCATTACATATACACACACCTTTTTGAAAGGCCCCAGAGGCTGCAACACCTAAGTAAGACTCGCTGGCAGCGGTGCGCCGTGCTGTGCACAATGATACCTATTATTTCACAGCCAGCAGAGAGGGGTGGGGCCAGAGTGCCAGCGATGCTCTGACCCGTCCCCATGAAGCTTGAATGCTTGGGACTCAGAGGCTGCGGGGTAGGA
Source organism: Aquarana catesbeiana (assembly GCF_042186555.1). Classification (NCBI taxonomy): domain Eukaryota; kingdom Metazoa; phylum Chordata; class Amphibia; order Anura; family Ranidae; genus Aquarana; species Aquarana catesbeiana. The sequence continues at coordinate 119,488,619 of NC_133330.1, forward strand.
GCTGGAGTGGGAGCTGCTGAGTCAGCAGCACTGAGAGCCCGCCCTGCAGAAGTGGCATTGTGGATGGTGTCATGGTGAGCCCAGCTGTCCAGCACTGTTTGCACTGAAGGGCTTGGAATGCCTGGAGGGATGCTCCGTCCTCCGCCTCTCCTTCTGACTGCATGACTTGATTGGTATAGGTGAGTCCTTGTCACAGTGCTGGAGGTGGGCACATAGCCAAAAAAATCACATGCACTGTATCTCCACTGGAAAAGGGGGTACTACATGGATGGAATGGTGCTGGGGGATATCAAAGGTGTATTGGGAAAAAATGCAGAGGGGGGGATCTGGGGTGGCTATAGTGCTAGAGGTATCAGGGATGTAGAGAGGCCACAGTGTAGGTGGTATCAGGGATGTAGTGGGGTCACAATACAAGGGGCATCTTATGGTATATGGTAACAGTGCTGGGGGATATCTGGGGTGTAGAGGGGTCAGAGTGCTGGGGGGGTTATCTGGGGTGAAGAGGGGTCACAGTGTTGAGGGGATATCTGGGGTGTAGAGAGGTTACAGTGCTGGGGGGATATCTAGGATGTAGAGGGGTCAGAGTGCTGGGGGGATATCTGGGATGTAGAGGGGTCAGAGTGCTGGGGGGATATCTGGGATGTAGAGGGGTCAGAGTGCTGGGGAGGTATTTTGGGTTTAGAATCCAGGGGCTGTGGAGGTGGTAACAGGATAACAATGGTATGGGGAAACCTGGAGTGTGTGTGTGTGGGGGGTGGGGGGTTGGTTGGACGGAGTTAGGAGTGCTGGATATATATAAGATGCAGAGGAGTTACAATGTTGGGGGTATCTGAGGCCCTGTCAGGCTGGATGGTGCCTCATGATTTTTAGGTGGTCATGTTACTTGTTACAACTGTCCTGAGCATCATTCCAACAGATATATTATATGCACAGGACAACTTTGTTACTTTATGTATGTAGTACTTTCCCACTGTTTCCTGGCTGTACAGAATGATTGTTTGTGTGGTTAAAAAGGGGAAACTCTGCTTGTCTGCTTCCTACCTACTTGATGTCTGTTTACCTGCGCTGTCTCCATTGTAGGGGCCCCAGAGCATTACTTTGCCCAGGGGCCCATGATGCTATTAAGAAGGCCCTGCAGGTACCCTGTACATTTTATAATTCCTGCCAACTCACTGGCCTTGCTAACTGGGTTTAATTTGCAAATAGGAAATGCACAAAGGTGTATTTATATATATATATATATATATATATATATATATAATCACACACAGCTTCCTCAAAGCTAGCATGTGCCTGAACGCAGTGCTAGCACCTCCAGCAAGCATAGGTCCAAAATGGGTTGCCTCCAACAGATACCTTATTGCCTGATGCTGAAAATTGCGAGAAGCACTAACTGATCTGGTGGAGTGTGCTTTGAAAGGCAAAGGTAGAACCTTTGCCCTGAGATCATAGACTTGAATAAGAAGTTATCAAATCCATTTGGTGCCAGTGGAACATTAGTTAAACCTTGATGATGAAAGACTGTCAAAAGGGATCTGTGACAGAGATAAATTCAAACATACCACAACTTTATGTTTGTGTAGCACAAGAAAGGGTTCCTTAAGGCTCCCAACACAGGAACTTGCCTTGCCAAAGCTATGGCAACATGAAAGGCAAGCTTGTAAGAGACAGTAGGGGAATTTTCCTAACAGGTTTGAAAGGAGGTTTCTGATGAACTGTCAGAAGCACATTGAGATCTCAGATTCACTGGGGAGCATTCAAGAGGAATAATATGAGAGACACCTTGTATATAGGCCTTTTCTAAATAGTGAGAAGCAACTGGTCTCTGAAAGAGAGCCGCCAAGGCTGTGATCTGATACTTGATGGCACTCAAGTCCAACCATTGATCCAGACCAGAGTGGAAACAAACACAAGATTCATCATTTCATGCAGAGAGAAATTGGTCATGGGACATCATGCCCTGGAAATCGAGAAATTAAGGGCATGATGTGAACTCTACGCACATTTTGTGGATTTGTCCACTCGTCAGGAGTACAATGCCACAAATAGATATAGATCTAAATGAAAAATAGTGTATTGGTAAAAAGTTACCTAGGTTTCGACAGCAAAGAAAAAATTACATGTAATAGGGATGTAATAGGGATGGAGGCTTGCCACAGTGGTTATGTCAGGTCACACTCTGTTTTTAAAGGATTCATCATTTCCTTTTCTTGCACCAAGAGAAATATGCTTCCATGTGCGATGGTAGACTTAGTGAGTAATCAATTTCCTAGTTTTAAAGATCATAGGGATAGCTGGTACCAACAGATCCCTGTCCCTCAGGACTTGGTCTTCAACCAGGCCATTAAATCCAACTACCAAGAGACAGAGTTGTAAACCGGCCCTTGGGAAGATCCAGAAGATCTGGGAGGGCTCACTGAGAGTCTACCAGGAGCCTAAGTCCAAGTACTACACTAAGGTAAAAAAAAACAAACCTTATAAGTGCAGTTCCCGCTCAGCTTCTTTATACTAATTTGAATCTGATCTCAATCCAGAGATGTGCACAACAAGAGCAGCGGCTCTCTCACTCCTCATGGGCTCAGAGACAGCAGCAGGAGCCATCAGCTTCAACTGGTGTCAATCACAGCCTGTGAGGAGGGAGCATGGCCAGGGCCGAGCTGTGCTCTGTATGTCAAAGCAAGCTGCTTGCTATGGTGGGCACTCGGCAGGGAGGAAGAGCCAGGAGAGACACCAGAAGAGGGGGATCAGGGCTGCTCTGTGCAAAACCAGAACAGGTAAGTATTACATGTTTGTTTAAAAAAAATCAAGGGTTTACACTTACTTTAACTTTGCAGGACAGTTTCATGGAACAGATGGTGGAAGCCCCAACAAGGAAAAATGCTCCGTTGGATCTACTAATTTCAAACAACACATAGCTTATTACAGATGTGCAGGTTAGAGACAGCTGGGGTGATAGGGATCATGGTGTAATTGCATTTGCCATACGTTACAGGAAAGAGAAGCATGCTGGTTTGACAAGAACTCTATGTCAGGGCTGGGCTCAGCCCTTCCTTCTCTGAGCTGGCTGCTCATCTGTTGGCTAATTGCTAGCTTCTATCTCTCCACAGCTACTCATCTGTTGATGATATCCTGCTCATCAGACCTGCCTACTTAAGCCATCCAGCCCAGAGGATCTCTGCCTTCGCCTTGGTCAACATCACAGAGACTATCTCCTGCATTCCTGTTTAACCTCTTCCCACACGCCGGCCGTCAAATGACAGCTGGGCGGCACGGCTCTCATTATGGGTGGACGTCATATGACGGCCGTCCCAGAACAACCACTCTTGCGTGCCCCCGGGGGTGCGCAGCGATCGCAGCCGCGCCGTGTTGCTAGGACATGGCGCGACCCCGTTCTGTGTAAAGAGCCAAGTCACTCTTTAATCATGTGATCGGCTGTGTCCAATCACAACCGGTCACATGTAAACACGGAGATGCTGGTAATCAGTGCTCCTCGCCTCACACTGACAGAGTGTGAGAAGAGGAGAGGCGATCAGCGGCATCTCCTCACAGAGGACATCTTGGGATGTAATCAGGGCACTGATCATCAGTGCCCCAATTACAATTACGGTAAGTGCCACCAGTATCAGAACTGTGTGCCCACCACTGCCAATCTGTGCCCAAAATTGCCACCAATATGTGCCCACAAGTGCCAGCAATTAGTGCCCACAAGTGCTAGCAATCAGTGGCCGTTAGTGATGCCAGTCAGTGCTGCCCATCAATGCCCATCACTGCTGCCCATCAATGCTCATCACTACTGCTCATCATTGCCACCCATCAATGCCCATCAGTGCCACCTATCTGTGCCGCCTATCTGTGCCCACCAGTGCTGCCTATCTGTGCCCACCAGTGCCGCCTATCTGTGCCCACCAGTGCTACCTATCAGTGCCACCTATCAGTGCCCATAAGTGCGGCATATTCGTGCCTCCTTATCAGTGCCCATAAGGGCTGCCTAATCAGTGCCCCTAATTGCCACCTCATCAGTGAAGCCTATCACTGCCCATGAGTGAAGGAGAAAAATTACTTATTTATAAAATTTACTGACAGAAACTAAGAAACCTTTTTAATTTTTCAAAATGTTTGGTCTTTTTTTTTTTAGGAAAAAATAAAAAAACAAGGAGTTATTAAATACCACCAAAAGAAAACTCTATTTGTGTGAAGAAAATGATAAAAATTTCACATGGTTACAGTGTAGCATGACCGCCAATTGTCATTCAAAGTGTGACAGCGCTCAAAGCTGAAAAATGGCCTGGGCAGGAAGGGGGTGTAAGTGCCCTGTATTGAGGTGGTTAAAGACTTGCTTGGCTGACATCCCTTCTGGCTCCAGATCCCGCTTGCTGTTCCACTACACTGATCCCTGACTTTCTGGCTTGGCTGACTATCGGTTTTGGTTACCGAACTTTGACTATGTTTTGACTATGTTTTGACTACGTTTGTTCTATTTACTCTTATTATTAAACAAGTGTGATTTAACTGTACTTCTGTCTCGGTCTGATTTCATGGTTTCTGACACTCTACACTTAAAAAAAACTCACTTTCTAAATCTAAATTAGCTCTTCTCCCTCAGCCTGGCCAAAAGAAACCACTTGGACAACCCAGTCAGTCAACCTACAGATGCTTTCAGAAGGCAAAAGCATACAGGCCAGGATGGGATAGACTCAATGGAGATTGACTCAACGTTCCTTTCTCCGGGGCATCAAATCTAGGGCAGCACAGGCAGCCAAGACAAGTGAAAAGTCCTTTAGAGGGTGCACCCGCCCAGGCTTGTCTGGTGGGAGGGAGGCTAACCTCCTATTGGAAGGTCTGGGCGGCGAAGATTAAGGACTGCTGGATCCTGGACACTATAAAAAATGGCTGCTCTATAGAATTCTTACACCACCCTCCAAATTCCTTTGTGAGGGTGGGAGTGTCCTGAGAAGAGACAGTCCTTGCAGACCTATATAGACAAACTCTTGTCCAAAGGGCCATCAAGCATATACCGGCGGAAGAAAGAGGGAGAGGTTTCTATTCCCCAATCTTCCTAGTGCCAAAATCTTCAAGGACCTTGAGGCCTGGGTTGGATTTAAGAAGACTGAACAATTACATCCTCAACGGGTGGTTCAAAATGGAGTCCCTTCAGACCATAATGAAGGTGGTTAATGACTGGCTCATTTCGATGGACCTTTCAGACGCCTACCTGCATGTCCCTAAAAGGAAGCAACATGAGAGGTTTTTGAGGTTTGCAGTATGCAACCATCATTATCAATTAAAATGTCTCCCTTTTGGCATCTGTACCGCACCAAGGGTATTCTCGGAGATTTTCCTCTCCATCATTTCTCTAATTCGCCTGAAAGGAATAAAAATATATCATTACTTAGACAATATCATTCTGGGAGACTCCGCTCAACAACTCAGAAAGCAATGAGACTGGGTCCTTCTGACCCTAAACAGTTTTGGTTTGGTAACAAATAGGGATGAGCCCAATGTTCGAGTCGAACATAAGTTCGACTCGAACATCGCGTGTTCGTCGAATAGCGAACAATTTGGGGTGTTCACTGCAAATTCGAAGGCCGTGGAACACCCTTTAAAAGTCTATGGGAGAAATCAAAAGTGCTAATTTTAAAGACTTATATGCATGGTATTGTCATAAAAAGTCTTTGGGGACCTGGGTCCTGCCTCAGCGGACATATATCAATGCAAAAAAAGTTTTAAAAATGGCCATTTTTTCGGGAGCAGTGATTTTAATAATGCTTAAAGTAAAACAATAAAAGTGTAATATTCCTTTAAATTTCGTACCTGGGGGGGGTGTCTATAGTATGCTTGTAAAGTGGCGCATGTTTCCCGTGTTTAGAACAGTCCGAGAGCAAAATTTCTAAAGGAAAAAAAGTAATTTAAAAGTATTCGCGTCTATAATGAATTGTCGGTCCCGTCAATACACATAAAAGTTCATTTGATAAAAACGGCATTGGATTCCCCCACAGGAGAACCCCAAACCAAAATTTAAAAAAAAAATGCATGGGGGTCCCCCCAAATTCCATACCAGGCCCTTCAGGTCTGATATGGCTATTAAGGGGAACCCTGCACCAAAATTTTTAAAAAATGGCGTGGAGTCCCCCCAAAAATCCATACCAGACCCTTATCCAAGCACGCAACCTGGCAGGCAGCAGGAAAAGAGGGGGGACGAAAGAGCGCCCCCCCTCCTGAACCGTACCAAGCCACATGCCCTCAACATTGGGAGGGTGCTTTGGGGTAGCCCCCCAAAGCACCTTGTCCCCATGTTGATGGGGAGAAGGGCCTCATCCCCACAACCCTTGCCCAGTGGTTATAGGGGTCTGCGAGGGGGGGGCTTATTGGAATCTAGAAGCCCCCTTTAGCAAGGGACCCCCAGATCCCAGCCCCCCTGTGTGAAATGGTAACGGGGTACAAATGTACCCCTACCATTTCACAAAAAATGTGTGAAAATGGACAATACACGCCTTGGGACAAGTCCTTTAACCACTTGACAACTGGGCACTTAAACCCCCTTCCTAACCAGACCAATTTTCAGCTTTTGGTGATCTCACATTTTGAATGACAATTTCTCAGTCATGCAACACTGTATCTATATGAAATTTTTGTCCTTTTTTTCACACAAATGGAGCTTTCTTTTGGTGGTATTTTAATCACCGCTGGGTTCTTTATTTTTTGCGCCGTAAAAGAAAAAAGACTGAAAAATCTGTAAAAAAATAAATTTTTCTTCATTTCTGTTATAATATTTTGCAAATTAGTAATTTTTCTTCATATATTTTGGCCAAAATTTATACCGCTACATATCTTTGGTAAAAATAACCCAAATCGGTGGATATTATTTGGTCTTTTTGAAAGTTATAGAGTCCAAAAGCTATGGTGCGAATATCTGAAAATTGATCACACCTGAAGTACTAATGGCCTATCTAATTTCTTGAGACCCTAACATGCCAGAAAAGTACAAATACTCCCCAAATGACCCCTTTTTGGAAAGAAGACATTCCAGGGTATTTAGAAAGATGCATGGTGAGTTTTTTGAAGTTGTCATTTTTTCCCACAATTCTTTGCAAAATCAAGTTTTTTTTTTACTTTTTTTTTTTCCACAAAATTGTCATATTAGCAGGTTATTTCTCATACACCGCATATGCATACCACAAATTACACCCCAAAACACATTCTGCTATTACTCCCGAGTACGGTGATACCACATGTGTGAGACTTTTTACACAGCGTGGCCACATACAGAGGCCCAACATGCAGGGAGCACCTCCAGGTGTTCTGGAGCACCTAGGCCAATTCTGAAATTTCTCTCCTACATGTAAAAATCATCATTTATTAGCTAGAAAATTACATAGAACCCCAAAACATTATATATGTTTTTTTAGCAAAGACCCTAGAGAATACAATGGCGGTCGTTGCAACTTTTTATCTCGCACTGTATTTGCGCAGCAATTTTTTTAACGCTTTTTTTTGGAAAAAAAACTGTTTTGTGCTTTACAAAAACCAAAACAGTAAAGTTAGCCCAATGTTTTTGCATAATATGAAAGATGAAGTTACACTGAGTAAATAGATACCCAACATGTCACCTTTCAAAATTGCACGCGCTTGTGGAATGGCGCCAAACTTTGCTACTCAAAAATCCCCATAGGTGACTCTTTAAAATTTTTTACTGTTTACATGTTTTGAGTTACAGAGGAGGTCTAGGGCCAAAATTATTGCTCTCGCTCTATGGATCGCAGTGATACCTCACATGTGTGGTTTGAACACCGTTTTCATATGTGGGCGGGACTTACGTATGCGTTCGCTTCTGCATGCGAGCACACAGGGACAGGGGCACTTTAAATTTTTTTTTTTTTTTTATTGTTCATTTTACTTTATTTATTTTAGTTTGATGCTTTTTTCCAAAAAAAAAAAATTTTTGACCACTTTTATTCCTATTACAAGGAATGTAAACATCCTTGTAATAGGAATATGGCATGACAGGTCCTCTTTACAGTGAGATATGGGGTCAATAAGACCCCACATCTCACCTCTAGGCTGGGAAGCCTGAAATTAAAAAAAAAAAAAAACGATCCTGGCTTCGATCGTAGCGGTGAGTCAGTAGAAGCGCGGGAGGGGGGTATCCCCTCTCGCCTCCCGTAAGAATGATCAAGCAGTGGAACAGCTGCTATGATCATTCTTATGGTGTAGGGAATCGCCGGCTGAAAAAGCTGATATCTGAATGATGCCTGTAGCTGCAGGCATCATTCAGATATCCCCGCACAAAGTCAAGGATGTTGTATGACGGCCGGCGGGCGGGAAGTGGTTAAAACGCATTTTTTTTTAACACAAAGTTGTCCATTTATACAATATTTCTACCACATAACATGTACATACCAAAAATGACACCCCAAAATAGATTCTCCTGCTCCTCCTGAGTACGGCAATACCACATGTGTGAGACTTCCACAGCCTGGCCACATACAGAGGCCGAGTACAGCCGAGCATGGCTCAGCATGGCAGGGTATGGCTGGGTATGGTGGGGTATTGCAGAGTATGGCGGGGTATTGCGGAGTATGGTGGGGTATTGCAGAGTATGGCGGGGTATTGCAGAGTATGGCGGGGTATGGCGGGGTATGGCGGGGTATTGTGGAGTATGGCGGAGTATGGCGGGGTATGGCAGGGTATGTCGGAGTATGGCGGGGTATGTCGGAGTATGGCGGGGTATGTCGGAGTATGGCGGGGTATGTCGGAGTATGGCGGGGTAATGCGGGGTATGGCGGGGTAATGCGGGGCTTTGCAGAGTATTGTGGAGGTATTGCAGAGTAATGTGGGGTATTCCAGGGTAATGTGGGGCTTTGCAGAGTATTGTGGGGGTATTGCAGAGTAATGTAGGGCTTTGCAGAGTAATGTGGGGTATTCCAGGGTAATGTGGGGCTTTGCAGAGTAATGTGGGGTATTCCAGGGTAATGTGGGGCTTTGCAGAGTATTGCACAGCATTGCAGAGCATTATGGATGGCTGAGCATGGATGGATGGATGGCTGGATGTCTCTGTGCAGCGCTGTGGGCACTACACATCCAGCCCACAGCGCTGCAGCCATCCATCCCCTTCTCCGCTCACAGTGTACCGATCGGTACACAGGAGGGGAGGAGAGGAACCGGCGTCATCAGATGACGCCGGTCTGTTTACATGTTTACATTTAGATGACAGCTCTTTTATAACTGAGGGCGGGGCCACACGATGATGTTGCCGGGTGACTCCGCCCCCTCTGACGCACGGGGACATCCCTATGTCTTTCTTGTAGCGTCAGAGGGTCGGGGTCACTCGGTTATGTAACCAAGTGACCCCGCCCCCTCTGACACTATGGGAAAGCCATAGGGATGTCCCCGTGTGTTAGAGGGGGTGGACTGGGTGGCCCCCCTCTGATGCTACAGGGAAGCTATAGAGATGTTCCCGTATGTCAGAGGGGGCGGGGTCACCCGGTGACATCATCGTGTGGCCCCGCCCTCAGTTATAAAAGAGCTGTCACCTAAGAGGCCGATCATTACAGCGGTTGCCTCCCATGGAGGCAGATCGTAGGCGGCGTGCAGCTTTTTTTTTTCTTTTTCGATCCATCGGAGCGAGAGAAGAAGAAGAAGACTTTGTGGGACAGTTTTAATTCTTATTTTTTTAATAAAGGACTTGTCCCGAGGCGTGTATTGTCATTTTTACCATTTTCACACTTTTTTGTGAAATGATAGGGGTACAAATGTACCTCGTTACCATTTCACATGGGGGGGCCGGGATCTGGGGGTCCCCTTGCTAAAGTGGGCTACCAGATTCTGATAAGGCCCCCGCCCACAGACTCCCACAACCACCGGGCAAGGGTTGTGGGGATGAAGCCCTTCTCCCCATCAACATGGGGACAAGGTGCTTTGGGGGGCTACCCCCCCCTTTTCCTGTGGCCTGCCAGGTTGCGTGCTTGGATAAGGGTCTGGTATGGATTTTTGGGGGGACCCCACACCATTTTTTTAAATTTTGGCACGGGGTTCCCCTTAAAATCGATACCAGGTCTGGTATGGATTTTGAGGGGGACCCCCACACCATTTTGTACTTTTAAATTGCTTTTTTTCCTTTAGAAATGTCATTTTGCTCTCAGACTGTTCTAAACATGGGAAACATGCGCCACTTTACAGGCATACTATAGACACCCCCCCCCCCCAGGTACGAAATTTAAAGGAATATTACACTTTTATTGTTTCACTTTAAGCATTATTAAAATCACTGCTCCCGAAAAAATGTCCGTTTTTAAAACTTTTTTTGCATTGATACATGTCCCCTGGGGCAGCACCCAGGTCCCCAAACACTTTTTAAGACAATAACTTGCATATAAGTCTTTAACCACTTAAGGACCGCCTAACGCCGATTTACGTCGGCAAGGCGGCACGGGCAGGCAAAATCACGTACATGTATGTGATTTGCCTCTCGCGGGTGGGGGGTCCGATCGGACCCCCCCCCGGTGCCCGAAGCGGTCCCGTTCTGTTCCCCGGCGATCCGAGATGAGGGGGAGGCCATCCGTTCGTGGCCCCCCCCTCGCGATCGCCGCCGGCCAATGGGAACACTCCTTTGCTGCTGTATGCTAAACAGCAGCAAAGGAAATGATGTCATCTCCCCTCGGCTCGGTATTTTCCGTTCCAGCGCCGAGGGGAGAAGACATCAATGTGAGTGCACAACACACTACACACACAGTAGAACATGCCAGGCATACAAAACACCCCGATCCCCCCCCCGATCGCCCCCCGATCCCCCCCCAATCACCCCCCCCCCCTGTCACAAACTGACACCAGCAGGTTTTTTTTTTTTTTTTTTTTTTTTTTCTGATTACTGCATAGTGTCAGTTTGTGACAGTTACAGTGTTGGGACAGTGAGTATTACCCCCCTTTAGGTCTAGGGTACCCCCCTAACCCCCCCTAATAAAGTTTTAACCCCTTGATCACCCCCTGTCACCAGTGTTGCTAAGCGATCATTTTTCTGATCGCTGTATTAGTGTCGCTGGTGACGCTAGTTAGTGAGGTAAATATTTAGGTTCGCCGTCAGCGTTTTATAGTGACAGGGACCCCCATATACTACCTAATAAATGTTTTAACCCCTTGATTGCCCCCTAGTTAACCCTTTCACCACTGATCACCGTATAACCGTTACGGGTGACGCAGGTTAGTTCGTTTATTTTTTATAGTGTCAGGGCACCCGCCGTTTATTACCTAATAAAGGTTTAGCCCCCTGATCGCCCGGCAGTGATATGCGTCGCCCCAGGCAGCGTCAGATTAGCGCCAGTACCGCTAACACCCACGCACGCAGCATGCGCCTCCCTTAGTGGTATAGTATCTGATCGGATCAATATCTGATCTGATCAGATCTATACTAGCGTCCCCAGCAGTTTAGGGTTCCCAAAAACACAGTGTTAGCGGGATCAGCCCAGATACCCGCTAGCACCTGCGTTTTGCCCCTCCGCCCAGCCCACCCAAGTGCAGTATCGATCGATCACTGTCACTTACAAAACACTAAACGCATAACTGCAGCGTTCGCAGAGTCAGGCCTGATCCCTGTGATCGCTAACAGTTTTTTTGGTAGCATTTTGGTGAACTGGCAAGCAAGCACCAGGCAGCGTCAGGTTAGCGCCAGTACCGCTAAAACCCACGCACGCACCGTACACCTCCCTTAGTGGTATAGTATCTGATCGGATCAATATCTGATCCGATCAGATCTATACTAGCGTCCCCAGCAGTTTAGGGTTCCCAAAAACGCAGTGTTAGCGGGATCAGCCCAGATACCTGCTAGCACCTGCGTTGTGCCCCTCCGCCAGTGGGACTGGTTAAGCAGCCTAGGACTGATGGTACAAGTAACGGGTAACATGGCCACTGAAGTATAGGTAAAAGTTTATACATGTAGCACAGCTAAACCGTATGAAACGCCTAGGAACGAGAGGCACATTTAACATGCAGATGGCATTTATATGGAATGGCAGCCTTAAAAACGAGCAGGTTTTGCAATGCTTATCCATCCAGACGGTGGAAGAGTGACTACTGCATGAAAGATGAGTAGATACAAACAGCACAGGAGCAGGGATGAGTGAGCCACATGAGACACTGTGGTGACCCAGAAGTAGACAAAACATACCCCAGTGACCACTAGAGGCTATCGTCTGGGGGTTTAAATAGATGAATAGGCCCCTCCCATGAATACAGGCTAACTACCTCAGCCTTACAACTAAACAGTTGTTTAACTCCATCCTCCCTAATATTTCTGCGATGGTACTAGTTGTGGACAGAATTCAGCATCTCCCACGACCGTCCCACCTTCCAGACAACACCCCGAGATGCCAAACCACAAAGCTCCTGATTCACTCCCTGGTTATCTCTCGCATTGACTACTGCAACTCACTCCTCATTGGCTTACCTTTAAACAGATTATCCCCCCTTCAGTCCATCATGAATGCTGCTGCCAGACTCATCCACCTTACAAACCGCTCAGTGTCTGCTACCCCTCTCTGCCAATCCCTTCATTGGCTACCACTCGCCCAACGAATTAAATTCAAAATACTAACAATAAGTTACAAAGCCATCCACAACTATGCCCCCAGCTACATCACTAACCTAGTCTCAAAATACCAACCTAATCGCCATCTCCGTTCCTCCCAAGACCTCCTGCTCTCTAGCTCCCTCATCACCTCCTCCCATATCCACCTCCAGGACTTCTCCCGAGCCTCGCCCATCCTCTGGAATTCCCTACCCCAATCTGTCAGACTGTCTCCAACTTTATCCACTTTTAGGCGATCCCTGAAAACTTTCCTCTTCAGAGAAGCCTATCCTGCCTCGATCTAACAACTGCACTATTTTCTCCATTAGCTCACCCCCCACAGCTATTACCCTTTGTATAACTTGACCCTCCCTCCTAGATTGTAAGCTCTAACAAGCAGGGCCCTCTGATTCCTCCTGTATTGAATTGTATTGTACTTGTACTGTCTGCCCTAATGTTGTAAAGCGCTGCGTAAACTGTCGGCGCTATATAAATCCTGTATAATAATAATAATAGTCCATTTATACATTAAGTAGGGAAGACCCTAACCATGTCGACATCCAAAATATATATTCAAGGATTGATCAAGTCAAAAAATTAACAGACTTTGTGGGCACATAATGAGAAAGAGAATCAGTAAAAAAAGTATACATTTTATTACAACATAGTTAAAAAACATATAAACAACATATAAACAACACCCTGTATGGACACAGTTACCAGTTACCCAATAATGCAGTTATAGAGGACTGGACCTACGGCACAAAGATTAATTAAATACTGTATCAAGGTAAAAGAAAAATTTCTGATCCAGTAATGCCTCCAAAAGTTGCTTGTCGACGCGTTTCACTAAAATATTACCTTCCTCAGGACAGATACTGGGTAGGTTCTGGTATATTTAAAAACAAGAAAGTACATGTGTAAGCATTCAATGTAGTATTTATCTATACAAGTATGAATCATGATTGTTACATTTCTCCAGGAGGAGTACATATACACAGAGACTAATTACATATAAACATAACAACATGTAAGCTTGCCTGGTAAACTTGTGGCTCAAGGTGTGGGAGAACTTGACCAAACTGACAAACAGCCGAAAAAATGAGATTGCATATGTGTGTCTAAAGTAGTGGGATACACATATATCATGTGGTCTATAGTAGATACCACTAAATAAAACAGAAAAAACAACAAACATATGCATTATAGATTAAGGTGCTGCTATAAAAGTCCCCCAATTCAATGACCGATTTATACTACACTTAGCTCTCACCTGGTATATAGTAGTCATGTATAGGTATTTGAGTATAAATCACACAAAGCGGTAAGTGGTCACAGATTCCCACTATAAGCGTGTTCAATGCAATATCTAAAAATAAACCAAGTCAATAATCAGATATTGACCCTTTAGATAGGGTGTATATATATATCTATATATATATAGATATATATATATATATCTATATATATATAGATATATATATATATATATCCCTAAGAAAAATTACAAAAGAATATATCCAGAGAGTATATACAAATGGTACTTACCAATAGTACCAAGAGATGGCCCATGGATACCGGACCAAGTTATTAAATGGGTAAGAATAGTGTCCCCTTAAGTATAGAGGCGAATGGAATATCTAAGAGAGGAGGCATAGCAAACTATTAAGTATTTAGCATATGAAAAAAAAACAAAAAAACGCACGGACCCACCTGAATGTGTAAAAGCTGTGCTTATCACATGGGGGAGACCTTTTGTTGGAACTCAAGTTGGTATTGCCGCATACATAGGGGGAAAAGTGTGCCCCTATAATAGAAGCAATTGAATGGAATAAATATCCACTTTAGGACATAAAGTCGCATAGTGGTTGCTGGAATGGTTAAACAAAGATACTACTTTCCTTTTGGTGCTACACCCCTGTGGACGGCTTTCCTTGCTGTGTGTGGCCCAGACCCACGTGCATACCAACTTATATAGAGGGAGAGGAATTAGATGGGTGTGGCAGCCTGAAAATTGTGCCAAAAAAGCTAAGTCATGTGACATAGAACAGCTCCACATGATCACGGGTCACATGCTCAAAGTCATGTGATCACCTGCAGTCCCATCTTTGATAGGGCATAAACATAGCAGAGGGATATCCGGTCACATGGCGTATAACATTGTCATGTGATCGTAGTCATGTGGGTGTAGTCATGTGAACACAAACCCACCTGTCAAATGATTGAACAGATATTAACAGGAAGTGAACAGGACCATGCAACCATAGAGAGATATCTGATCATTTGACATATACCATCAACCGTGTGATCACAGTCATGTGAACATGGTCATGTGGCCAAACAAAACACTTCTCAAATGGTCCAGCAACAACAGGAAGTGAGCATGGTCACAAGACCGCAAACATTTGGCCAGTGATTAGATAGATGTACACAAGAAGTGGAAAGATACATATAGAGCAGTATAATGACACATATCCACGCAAGCACACACCAAGCGGCCAACTCCAAAACTCTACTCCCAGATAAGTGGACGGACAAGAACAAGCCCTTCCATAAGCAGGGGGAGGGAGGAGCCGGATGTGGGCGAGGACGGATCGCTAGAGAGGTGAGGCGGCAGCTCGGCCTCCCTCTAGCCGTGATGAATACGATGCGCTCACGGAGCAAACACTAGCCGCCCCCCCCCTCTCGTCCCGGCGCGCTGTGGCCACCGTGAGGAGCGCGCAGCCAATATCCTGTTGTTTCGCCCCCCTCTCCTTCGGCATCCTCCCCAGCTCCGGAGATCGAGGGCGGAGAGGAGGAAGGTGGTGACGGTGCGGCGGCTCGCGGAGACGGCGGTGGTAGCAGGAAAGGAGTTCGGCCGGATCTGCGGCTGGGGATGCCGTCATACCCCCCGTCCCAGAGAGAGAGAAATCAGCCATAAGGAAGCTTTTTTTTTCAGCGTGGAAACCACTGAAAGAGGCACAGAAGCGCACGCAGCAGGAATCGAATGATTTCAACTGAGAAGCAAGCAAGTGGGAATCAGAGCACTGCGGGAAGTACCCAGGAGAGGTAATGAGCCAGGAAGGGTAAGACTCTGCAAAATACTAAATCCACGAGGAGGGTAAGTGACTGTCATAAATGAGATTTACAGCCGGCTGGACGTCCCCGCACCCCCATCCCTGAAAAGAGGGGGCTTTAAGTTAAGATGTCATTGGTATTAACTCATAACACAAAGTGTCTGCAACTATAGTACAAAAATTTATCGCTAAGCAACCAGTACTAACCAGGAGATAACCGAAGGAGGGGTAGGGGGGAAAGGAGGGAGGCACGATAGACGATCCCATAATGATGTTGGTATTCCCAGAGCCCGTCACAGTTGGTGTACTTTTGGGATCATACGCAGGGTTGGAATAGTGGCACACGTCCCTGTGTCTACAAATTTACCTTTTAGTCTTTTTTTTTTTTTTTTTGTCACTGTTTTGAATAACAAGCACTACTAGCCTAGTAATAGACCACTAGGACTGAATTCTCAGGTACACTGTGAATACCATTCCGGGGTAACTCTTGAGGACTCCCGCACTGTCAGGGTGAGCATATCTTGGTGGCTTACCCCTTTGAGGGACTGGAAGAAATAGGGAAATGAGGGGTAAGTCATCCAGAGGAAATACGGCTGATCCATCCAGGACTAGCACAAGCCCTGGTACAATTAGGAGATACATGACGAACGATGGTAGCAAAGAGAGTTCGAGTGAATCAACAGGGGCTACAGCAGCAACAGTGATGACAGGCACTAAAAACAAGACACCGGAGCGGGCAGGCAAAATGGGCACAAGAAAACAAATGGCTGAAGGGGATACAAGACCCATAAGTCAAAATGGAGACGAGGAATCATCAGGCGAACTCCAGCAGGGTAGAATACTCCCCACGAAAGAAGAAATAGCAGAGATGTTCGCCAGACTGGAGACATCAATCAAGGGAGAGATCAATATTGTCCATGAAAATATGAGCCATTTACTGAAAAGAGTTGAAGAGGCGGAAACCACAGTGGGAATACAGGGAGCCGAAATCCAAAAAATGAAACATCAGATAGAAGCTATGCAGATCGAACATAGAATGATCAAATATAGATTGGAGGACCAAGAAAATCGCAATAGAAGAAAGAACCTCCGGATTAGAGGTCTCCCGGAACCACAAGACGGAATAGAGAACCTCCAGCTTAAAATGGAAGAAATTTTTAATGATTCGTTGAACCCTGTGGAAGTAGGCCGAAAGCTGAAAGTGGACAGGGTGCACAGAATCAGGAAACCACCCGAAGTCAGAGGAAACCTACCACGAGATGTTATTGTGCGTTTCCACAATTTTGCGGACAAGGAACAAATAACTACCAATCTAAAGAGAAACCCCCAGGCAAAGTATAAAGACATAAACCTTCAAATTTTCCAAGATCTTGCAGCAGAGACACTCAACAGGAGAAGAATTCAGAAACCTCTCCTGGCGACCCTAAAAACGCATGGAGTACAATACTCCTGGGGTTTCCCAGCCTGCCTGATCGGACGTAAAGAGGGCCGTAAGGCCGTGCTCAGATTCCCCGAAGAAACACAAAAATTCTGTGAACATTTAGAAATCCCCCTGGTGGACATCCCGGGTTGGTGGGAGAAAAATACGAATCACAAATCAAGAGGGGAAACTCCTGGTTGGAGACCTGCTTGAAAGCAGTAATTGAGGGGAGAAAGAAAGGAAAGGGAAAGAGAAAAGAAAATTTAAACCTAACAAAATATAAAAGGAACAGTGGGAAAGAAGAAAAGTTAAAAAAAAAAAAGAGAAATAACAATAAAGGAAAAGGGAGAAAGTAGTAGGAATAAGGAATGTCAGTGACCCGGGTATAGACGTCTGAACATTTTTACCGACGATGTAGTTGACCATGGAGCTGGTTGGGGAGGGTTGAGGGGAGGCGACCGGGACGGATGGGGGGAGGGGGAGAGGCACGGAGGAGGGAGAGCCGAGGCTGATAGCACCTGTACAAGAAATGGAGCCCCGCGATCACGATCAAACCCCGCACCGAGCTCAACCTCCGGGGGACAACCGGGGGGCTGAGTGGTGGTGGATAACCTCGGTTATAATTCAAGGGCCTAGTCAAGGCCCGCCATACCCCCCAAAAAGCAGGGGAAGGGGATTTTGGAGGGTGGAGTTTGGCGGGTTTTGGAGGTGTGGGGGGGGGTTGATGGACGGGGGGGAGGGGGGTGGGAAGGGAAGTAGGGGAGAGCCCAACGCAACCCATAGCATTAGGAGCCTGTCGAAACTAGAAAATCAATAGAAAAAAGAGATGTCTGCGGACTTAATAGTCACCTCTTACAATGTTAGGGGACTAAACGCCTGTGTTAAACGTGCAAATATTTTGAGGGAACTGAAATTCTTGAAGGCTGAGGTGGTAATGCTGCAAGAGACTCATTTCAGTACTTATAGGAACCAAACCATCTTCTCCAGGGAGTTCCCAGTATGGTATTATAGTGACTCACCAATTAGGGGAGCTAGGGGAGTGGCCATAGGGTTCGCCAGGGGTACGAGATTCGAATTAGAGGAGAAGCTCTCCGATCCAGAGGGGAGGTACCTCTTCTTAAAAGGGAAAATGAACGGTCGGAAGTTCTCCCTGGCGAACATCTATGGGCCAAACAAAAATACGTACGGAACAGTAATGGCCATACTGACCAAATTTGAGATTTTTAAGACGGGGAGAGCAATCATAGGAGGAGACTTCAATCTATGTCTAGACCCCGAGAGAGATTGTACGTCCCATGCGTGGGGGAAAAGGGGTGGGTGGCCGGAGAAACTTAAAAAAAAACTCCACCAGCTCCAAGTAGTGGATGTCTGGAGGATACATCAGGGTGACACAAGAGACTACACCTACTACTCCCCCGTGCATGGGACATACTCAAGACTTGATTTTTTCTTGGTGGAACACAGGATGTTGGAGGAAATCGCAGAGGTTACCATCGGCAATATGTCCTTCTCGGACCATGCACCGGTGAGTCTGCATTTAAAGAAGGGCGAAACCGACGCACAGGGTACAGGATGGAGATTGAATGAGGATCTCTTAGCCGATAGTGCTACCCTAGAAAGATTAAAGGAGGAATTAGAATGTTTTTTTAAAATAAATATCCCCGGTGAGGTGAATGAGGCCACAATCTGGGAAGCGCACAAAACATACATAAGGGGGATCTTCATGATGATAGGTGGGGAAAGAAATAAGAGAATGAAAAACCAAAGGCTCGCGCTGACCAGAGAGATTCATAAGCTAGAGCAACAACACAAAGCATCAGGGGGGAGGGAGATTTTGAGGACCCTATACCAAAAGAGAGAAGAGTTGAGGACATCACTGGAACAAGAAACACGTAAAACGTATTATTTGGTTAAAAAAGAGAGGTCTATTAATAGTAATAGGCCCGGTAGATATTTGGCAAGGATCTTAAAAAAGAAGAAAACAAGTAATTACATCGAAAGAATCAGAAACAGCATGGGGGAGATTAAATATAATACGCAAGATATAGCCAAAACCTTTCAAAAATTCTATGAGGCATTGTATGCAATTAAAGCGGGTAACTCTCAAGAACAGGTCATACATAGGCAAGAAGCCAGCAAAATGTTCCTAAAAGAGGCAAGCCTAAATAAAATCTCGGAAGAGGACAGTAACATGCTGGATGCCCCCGTGACCCTCCAGGAGGTCAGGAGGGCCATCCAGGACATTCCTAATGGGAAAAGCCCAGGTCCTGACGGGCTGACTGCCCTCTATTACAAAAAGCTGCAGGAACCCCTTCTCCCTATACTATGTTCGTACATTAATGGGATAGGGGAAAATTGGGAGATAAGAAAGGAAGCGTTGGAAGCGAAGATAACGGTTATAAAAAAGGAGGGGAAGGACGGCACCACATGCTTTGGTTACAGACCCATCTCTCTCCAGAACATCGATATAAAGATCTATGCAAAGATCCTGGCAGATAGACTGAAAAGGGTTATTAAAGAGATGATCCACCCCGACCAAGTGGGATTCGTACCAGGGAGGGAAGGGAGGGATAATGGTATCAAAACCCTAATGGTGACCCAGATAATGAAGGACAGGGGAGCCCCAGGACTATTCCTGTCGATTGATGCTGAAAAAGCATTCGACAGGGTAGACTGGGGCTTCATGTGGAACACCTTGGAAGAATTTGGGATTGGGAACAAAATGATTAACAAGATCAGGGCCTTGTATACTTGCCCCACGGCCAGAGTCGTGATTAATGGTACCCTGTCTGAGGCCATTGAGCTGAAAAATGGCACCAGACAGGGCTGCCCACTATCACCGCTGCTGTTCGTGCTGACTCTGGAGCCGCTGCTGGCCACGATCAGACACAGCCCGGACATCAGCGGTATCAAAATCGGGGAAAATGAATATAAAATAGCAGCCTTTGCAGACGACGTTTTGCTATACGTCACTCGCCCAAGGATTACCCTCCCCAACATATTAGCAACCCTCAGGAAATATGGGTGGATATCAAACTTCCGGGTAAATGCGACAAAGTCAGAAGTAATGGAAGTGGTAGAAGAAAAAGGGGGGGATAAGGCCTACCAAACGAGCATTCCCTTTAAATGGGGGGTAAAGGAACTTAGCTACCTGGGAGTAAAAATAACATCAACAAAAGAAGAAATGTTTCAAGCCAATTTCATGAATCTCCTTAATGAGACGAGAGCGGAGTTAAATAGAATCCCGCGGAACAGGCTATCATGGGGCGGGAGAATAAATTTACTTAAAATGTAAATTTTGCCCAAACTCACGTATAAAATGCAAATGATACCTTTGGCAATTACTCAGAATTTCTTAAAGAAAATGCACACACTTTTTTCAAATTTCATATGGAGAGGGAAGAAGCCGCGAGTAAAATATGCACAATTAGCGAGTAGTAAGAAGAGGGGGGGTTGGGGAGCACCAGATATCAGAAAATATTACACTGCAGTTATTTTATCACGTATACCAGATTGGATTAATAACAACAAGGAAAAGCAATGGGTGAAGATAGAAAATATAATGAGCGGAGTAGAATTAGGAAAAAATATTTGGATACCACCACACGTTAGAAAATTAAACACTAAAACACTCAACATCACGAAACACGTTTTAAATATTTGGGACAAAATTCACACTAGAAAGAAATGGAAATATAACTCGCCGCTAGTCCCGCTTAAGGGCACAGATTATTTCCCACCAGGGAGAGAAGACGTGGCTGGGAGATGGATCCTGAGTGAAGAAGTCCAACTGAAGGACATTACCAGCCAGGGAACATTACGTACCTTTCAGGATCTCAGAGAACGAGAAACTCGGTTGGTGTTGGACAGCTGGAAATACAGGCAGCTCAAACATTTTGTGGAGTCACTCCCGCAGCCAATTAGAGCAATAGAAGATCTCAACCCCCTAGAGAGAGCACTCATAAAGAAAAATAGGAGGGGAGGAATGTCAAGAATATACAGAAGCCTGATTGATATGGAAGAAATAGACCGACCAAGATTTCTCGGGAAATGGGAGGAGGAATTAGAAATTAAGATCAGTGATAATGAGGCGAGGAGAATTCTGAGAAGGGCAAACGGTATGTCAGTAAGCTATAGGATTGCGGAGATGAACTACAGAGTTATGGCTAGAATGTACATCACCCCGGATATTGCACATAAAATCCAGGAAGAGACTTCGCAGCTCTGCTGGAGGGGGTGTGGGGAAGTTGGGACAGCAGCGCATATTTGGTGGTCGTGCCCAGAAATTAAAAAATTCTGGGAAGAGGTACGAGATACCACATACTTAATAACCAAAAAAAAAATCCCGGACGACCCCTGGGTATGCCTGCATCATGGGAGCAATATACCATCCAAAAACTACCGCAAATGCCTAACACCACACCTCCTCAATGCGGCCAAGAGTCTCATCCCTAGACACTGGCGAGATAGTAGGAGACCTTCAATGCGGGAGTGGCTCAACAAAATAGATGAAACCTATCATATGGAATATTTGAGATATAGCGAAGGAATGGAGATGGAGGAGTATGAGGATACTTGGAGAGATTGGGCCAAATTCAAGGCCTCCAACCAGGCAGCCGAGGTGTGGGAGGATAAAGCAGAAAACTCACCTAAATGAAGCATCCTAAATAAGTTAGAGGTCTCCTACTGTGACAGGCTATAGAATCATTTGAAAAAGTAGGAAGGGATTACCAATAGCTTGAGGTTGCGTTGGTGCTCTCTCACTCAAATGGGGGGGGTTTTTGCGGGAGGGGCGGGGGTGGGAGGGAAGGTTTATAGTAATAGGTCACGGAATTAATTCAAGAAGGCATAAGGCAAATATTGTTAAGTGAAAATCGGGATTATAAGGCGCATCGGCCAATAGAAAACAGCCACGAGGATGTGAAAGTATGATGGGATAAGTTTGACTGAAAAGTTGAAATAAAATATCCTCATGGAAAATTACTTAGCTGATGTGGCAAAAAAAAAGAAAAAAAAAAAAAAAGCCCTTCCATAAAAGGGCATATGCCGCAAATAGTGCAATAACATACGTCACACAAGCTGCACACACGCAAAATAAAATTACATCAACATCATAGCTCCCCGAAAACAGGAAACTCCCGCCAACAAGCAACCAGCAAGCTCACAACCAGACAGACATACAGATAAATGAAAAAATAAACAAATATATATATATATATGAAAAAAATAAATAAATAAATAAACCCACATGGGGCCGCTGTGGCCAGACTAGAAGATGGTTCCGTTACACCCTGTAACAAGTCAATACAGATAGCAGAATGAACAGATATCTTCCCGTGAAGAAAGATATACGATATAATTTTAAAGAAAAGGCTTGTAGCTAATAGCATCATTGAGGCCAGGGGCAGTGGTAGCAGCCAGAGTGTGAATCCATCTCATTTCCCTTTGTAAAATCATTTTATCATGATTGTCACCACGAGAGTTCATTGGAATGTGTTCTAATGCTGCAAGTTTTACTACACTGCTGTCACCAACATGCATTTGATTTACATGTTGTCCTATAGGTGTCAGCAGTTGATTACTATTGATGTAATATATATGATCCTTGATTCAACGCCAAAAAGCTTGTTTGGTTTTGCCCACATAGAAACTACCGCATTCGCAAAACATGATGTACACCACGCCCTCTGTCTGACAGTTGACATGGTGTAACCTGTATGTTTGCAAAGGATGGGGTCATTGGTAAGGAGATACCAGTGTTTCTTAAGTATTTCTCGTATACATGAGTGTTGGTGGGTATAGGTAATAATCATCCTGGTGGTATCTTCCTCATTTTGTCGGGGTCTCTTACATAGAGCTTCCTGTCTGCTCTGTTTAGATGCTCTTTTGTAAGCCTTTTTAAGCGTTGTCTTTGAGTATCCCCTATCAGACAGTCTCATTCGTAATTCATCTTCTTCTTGCTTGAAGAGTATATCATTAGAGCAGATTCTGCGTAACCTGAAATATTGTCCGCAAGGGATACTATTGATAAGAGGGTCGGATGGAAACCGTTAGCGTGTAAGAGGGTGTTCCTTGCGGTTTCCTTTCAGTATAGAGTGGTGTTGATATTCCCGTCACCTTCAATCACAACTGTGATATCCAGGAAGGGAATGGACTTCTTACTTTGATGCATAGTAAATTTTAGATTAAATGCATTCTGATCTAAATCATGCATTAATTCAGCTAGAACAGCAGTGGACCCAGTCCCTAACATCAAAACATCATCTATATACCTATTCCACATTAGGATAGAGTCCCAATATTTGGCATACCTGTTGTCAGAGAAGAGCACAGGTTCCCACCCCTCCAGGTACAGGTTGGCATATGATGGGGCACAGGAGGTCCCTATCGAAACCCCCTGCACCTGGAGGTAGTGGGAAAAGGTGAAAACATTGCCTGTCAAAATATGCTCCAATATAGAAGGAATGAATTTACCGAAGGACCATGTGTCCTGAGTTCTCTCACTCAGGAAATCCTGTATGACAGACCGGAAGACTGTGGAATGCTACTATACAGGGCTTCAATGTCAATGGCCACTAGAATAGTATCCATCGGTACTTGAATATTTTCCAGACGTCGTAAAAGATCTGGTGTGTCCTGAACATATGAAGGAAGTGATACAACATGGGAGCGGAGATATTGGTCAACTAATTGACTAGCCTCTTCAGTATATGCACCGTATCCATACATAATTGGTCTTCCAGGAGGACACACCAGATCTTTATGCATCTTAGGAAGAGAATAAAAAGTGGGCATGATAGGATGTTTAACGAGAAGGGCCTCGTATAAATCTTTAGTAATGACTCCTTGATGGAAAGAGTCCAATAGAAGTAGCTAGAATTCATTCTGAACCTTACTAGCCTGTTCCTCAGAAATGTTTTTATACCATTCCTCATTGTTACACATAGCCACATATTGTACTCTGTCCAGGAGTACAATATTGCCCCCTTTGTCTGAAGGTTTAATGATAATTGCCTCTTGTGTGCAAAGTTTTGTAAAGCCTGTTTCTGAACGGGGGACAAATTATCCACATTATGGGGTTATATTTGTAGCTTTTCAATTTCCTTTGTGACCTGGGTAACAAAAGCCAGGACATTTGGATTGGTTTGTAATGAGGGAAATTTCTCTGATTTCTTTTTCATAATAATTTGTGAAGCATTGTCAATGGGGGCATTCGGAACACCATTTCGCTCTAAACCTTGGGAAAGCTGTGATTGCTGCTCAAATTTTTCATTTTCTTCCAAAAGTTCTGTAAGATCTGTTAGAGCTCCGAAATGCCTCACTGTAAAGGTTTTCCATTGATCACTAAGCTTTTTGTCCTCATAACTTCTCTTTCTGGCATGTTCATCATTGTCACTGCCTGTATACACGGAACGTCTACACCTGCGGGTCATTTGCAACACAGGCTGTACACCTTACAGCTGTAAGGTAAGCGGCTTGCAAACACGGAGGTGTCCTCACTGAAGATCCCCCCTCCCTTCACGATTGGACTTGTTTTGTGTTTCTCATCACGTGTTTTTGCTTTTTGGACTGGATGATAGAACTAATATTCATGTTTGTCCTAGGGATTTGTCACTTGTAGTTCACCAGGATCTGGCACTTTTTTGCTAATGGGGCACTAGCCCACATATATTTTTCTTGCATTATATATATATTTTTTTTTTGCATTGTGTCATTATTCACCCTATTTGTGTTGGTATATGCATTTTTGTTTTGCTATATTCAAGCAGTCACTGTTTCACGATTACCTTTATATATTAGGCTTTGTCTGCCCGCAACATGTCATGTTGATCAGCTACGTTGCACTGCACTGCATCCCCACCATGTTCTTTTAGCATGTAGGATCTATTCATGCATTGGCCCGTTTCTGCTTTTTTAGTTCACTTTGCCACTTTAGTCATCTTTGTAGCTTCCCTCCCCCCCCTTCATCACAGCGCAAGTACCATCTTCCCCCACTTTTGTCCCATTTGTCCTGCCTTGGATCAGTACTTAGGTGTTGCAGCAGTGTCCTTTTAGCATAGCCCCCCCCCCGACAGCGCAGGAGTTTCCACTTTCACAATGAATTTATCTGAAATGAGGAATTATCTGAAATAATGAATGCCGTATCTATCATTATACAATGGATTTGAACATAATAATTGATTTTGGGCATAAAGTTGTTTAATTTCTTCATCAACCTCTTTAATACTTTTCATGTACTCAGCGACCAACAGTTCCATAATTTTTTTGGTGCATCTCTGAAGGCTTTGTTCCCATGCATTTCTAAAAGCTAGAGACATATTGTGTAGGTTAGGAAATATTTGTATCCTTAAACCACTCGGGTTTATGTCCTCATTAATATATCTAGTCAAAAATTTGTAGTGCCAATATAGGCCTGAATTTTTCTCTAAAGCTTTATATAGTTTATGCATGAAAACCGCCATCTCCAGAGATGCACCTTCTTCAACCTGAACAATTCTTTTGAATTTTAAGCATCTAACCATCCCATGCTGTGCCAACAGTCTGCCATGAGAAAAAAAAAAAAAAACCTCCCGGATTAAATGAAGAACTAATATAGTCAAAAAATATGTTTTTTGAACTGGGTACTAGCATTTATAGGTAAAGTTGATCCAGGGAAATTCCAATTGCCTCTTGGGGGATCAGGAAGGAATTTTTTCCCCTGCTGTAGCAAATTGGAGCATGCTCTGCTGGGGGTTTTTGCCTTCCTCTCGATCAACTGTGGGTATAGAATTGGGTCTATTGGATTGTACGATATTTTTTTTGTTTTTTTTTTTTGTTTTGTTTTTTTTTTGTTTTTTTTTTTTATAGTTGAACTGGATGGACTTGTGTCTTTTTCAACCTGACTAACTATGTAACTATGTTCAAACCTCTAAACGCGTCCTGTGCCATAGTCAGGCTGCGAACATGGAGGTAAAAAAAATGGGTATTTGCTACCCTAGACATAAGTAGGGAAGACCCTCGCCATGCCGACATCCAAAATAAATATTCAAGGATTGACCAAGTCGAAAAATTTTAGGACTTTGTGGGCACATAATGAGAGAGAGAATAAGTAAAAAAGTATACATTTTATTACAAATAGTTAAAAAACATATAAACAACATACAAACAACACCCTGTATGGACACAGTTACCAGTTACCCAATAATGCAGTTATAGAGGACTGGATCTACGGTACAAAGATTAATTGAATACTGTATCAAGGCAAAAAAACAATTTCTGATCCAGTAATGCCTCCAAAAACTTGCTAGTTGATGTGTTGCAACTAAAATATTAGCTTCCTCGGGACAGATACTGGGTAGGTGCTGGTATATTTAAAAACAAGAAAGTACATGTGTAAGTATTCAATGTAGTATATATCTAGAATAGAATGGATATTCTTACCCATTTAACTTAGTCAAGTATCCATGGGCCATCTCTTTGTACTATTGGTAAGTACCATTTGTATATACACTCTGGATATCTTCTTTTGTAATTTTTCTTTATTATATATATCTAAAAGGTCAATATCTGATTATTGACTTGGTTTATTTTTAGATATTGTATTGAACACGCTTATAGTGGGAATTTGTGACCACTTACCACTGTGTGTGATTTATACTCAAATACTTATACATGACTACTATATACCAGGTGAGAGCTAAGTCTAGTATAAATCAGTCTTTGAATTGGGGGATTTTTATAGCAGCACCTTAATCTATAACTCATATGTTTGTTGTTTCTTGTTTTATTTAGTGGTATCTACTATAGACCACATGATATATGTGTATCCCACTACTTTAGACACATATGCAATCTCGTTTTTTTGGCTGTTTGTCAGTTTGGTCAAGTTCTCCCACACCTTGAACAACAAGTTTACCAGGCAAGCTTACATGTTGTTATGTTTGTATGTAATTAGTCTCTGTGTATATGTATTCCTCCTGGAGAAATGTTGTAACAATCATAATTCTTACTTATATAGATATATACTATATTGAATACTTACACATGTACTTGTTTTTAAATATACCAGCACCTTCCCAGTATCAGTCCTGAGGAAGGCAATTATTTTAGTGAAACGCGTCGACGAGCAAGTTTTTGGGGGCATTACTAGATCAAAAATTTTCTTTTACCTTGATACAGTATTCAATTAATCTTTGTACCGTACGTCCAGTCCTCTATAACTGCATTATTGGGTAACTGGTAACTGTGTCTATACAGGGTGTTGTTTGTATGTTGTTTTATATGTTTTATAACTATGTTGTAATAAAATGTATACTTTTTTTTACTGATTCTTGCTCTCATTATGTGCCCACAAAGTCAGTTAATTTTTTGACTTGGTCAAGCCTTGAATATAGTCTGGATGTCGGCATGGTGAGGGTCTTCCCTACTTATGTCTAGGGTAGCAAATACCCATTTTTGATCTTCATGTTCACCGCCTGACTATGGTACAGGCCGCGTTTAGAGGTTTGAACATATTTTTGACTATATTAGTTCTTCATTCAATCCGGGGTTTTTTTTTTTTTTCTTTCTCTCATGGCAGACTATGTTGGCACAGCATGGGATGGTTGGATGCTTAAAATTCAAAAGAATTGTTCAAGGGAAGAAGGTGCCTCCCTGAAGTTGGAGGTCTTCATGCATAAACTATATAAAGCTTTTAGAAATGCATGGGAACAAAACCTTCAGAGAAGCGCCAAAAAAATTATGGAACTATTGGTCGCTGAGTACATGAAAAGTATTAAAGAAGTTGATGAAGAAATTAAACAACTTTATGCCCAAAATCAATTATTATGTTCAAATCCATTGTATAATGTGAAGGATAAAGAATTAAGTGATCATCTTGAACAATTCAATTCCAACCTAATTAAAAACAAAGAGCAAAAATTCGCAAGAGAAAAAATTGTGTTTGCAAATCATCAATCATTTAAATGGTCTCTTCCGAATTCAAGACACTCCGGTGGCTGGCATCAAGGGGCACAGCAACCTAGGACTCCCTAGGAATGAACAGGAAATTAGGGACTCTGCCTCTAATAACTCTTGATTCTCACAAGGTACGGCTAGATCTCGTGGAAGAAAGCGCAATTTCCAAAAGAAATCCTTTAATCATGATAAAGGACGTACACAAGGTGGTAAGAAAAGACTTCTCGACAATTCGCACCTGGGGGGGCTCACAGAAACATATTAGATCCAACCCTACTTGGGAGACCTTGGGTATGTCTGCTCATAAATCCTCTGCACATATAGTTGAACACGATAGGGGTAAGTCAAGCTCTGCACAATTTTCCTCCCTTTCCAGTACCATTACACATTTGTTTTTTTTCCGGACCAAACAAGGGGGCGGTGCCTCCACCAAAAGAAAGGAAAGTAAGCAGCAATTTGGACCCGTTTAAAGTCAAAACTCCTCAACATCTTAAATGTAATTAACCTGTCAGATTATAATTTGACTACTGCAGAAATAGAAGTACTAGGTTTGGGTCTAACCTTCTGTCCCACTCAGGAAATAGACCAATTTGAGACTAAGGACCTAAACTTGTTTGCTCTTAAGCTGACCTACAAGTATTTATTTGATCAAGAGAGAAAGAGAAGGGATAAAGACAAAAAGCTTAGAAATCAATGGAAAACCCTTTCAGTGAGGGATTTCAGAGCACTAAGAGATCTTACGGATCTTTTGGAAGAAAATGAAAAATTTGAGCAGCAATCACAGATTTCCCAAGGTTTAGAGCAAAATAATTTTCCAAATGCCCCCATTGACAAGGCTTCATAAATTATTATGAAAAAGAAATCAGAGAAATTTCCCCCATTACAAACCAATCCAAATGTCTTGGCTTTTGTTACACAGATCACAAAGGAAATTGAAAAGCTACAAATATATCCCCATAATGTGGATAATTTGTCCCCCGTTCAGAAACAGGCTTTACAAAAACTTTACGCACAAGAGGCAATTATCATTAAACCCTCAGACAAAGGGGGCAATATTGTACTCATGGACATAGTACAATATGTAAAAAATACTGAGGAACAGGCTAATAAAGTTCAGAATGAATTCCATCTACTTCTATTGGACTCTTTCCATCAAGGAGTCATTACTAAAAATTTATACGAGGCCCTTCTCGTTAAACATCCTATCATGCCACTTTTTATTCTCTTCCTAAGATGCATAAAGATCTGGTGTGTCCTCCTGGAAGACC
This sequence comes from Aquarana catesbeiana, assembly GCF_042186555.1. NCBI lineage: Eukaryota > Metazoa > Chordata > Amphibia > Anura > Ranidae > Aquarana > Aquarana catesbeiana. Next base: position 119,517,854 of record NC_133330.1, read on the forward strand.
AATTATATCCGGAAACGGTGCATATACTTACCAAGCTAGTCAATTAGTTGACCAATATCTCCGCTCCCATGTATCACTTCCTTCATTTGTTCAGGACACACCAGATATTTTACGACGTCTGGAAAATATTCAAGTACCGATGGATATTATTCTAGTGGCCATTGACATCAAAGGCCTGTATAGTAGCATTCCACGTTCTTCCGGTCTGTCTGTAATACAGGATTTCCTGAGTGAGAAAACTCAGGACACATGGTCCTTCAGTAAATTTATTCTTTCTATTTATGTGATAGGGACCTCCTGTGCCCCATCGTATGCCAACCTGTACCTGGGGGCGTGGGAACGTATGCTCTTCTCTGACGAAAAATATGCAAAATATTGGGACTCTATCCTAATGTGGAATAGGTATATAGATGATGTTTTGATGTTGTGAACTGGGTTCACTGCTGTTCTAGCTGAATTTATGCATGATTTAGATCAGAATGCATTTAATCTAAAATTTACTATGCATCAAAGTAAGAAATCCATTCCCTTCCTGGATATCACAGTTGTGATTGAAGGTGAATAGAATAGGAATAGAAAGGAAACAGCAGGGAACACCGTCTTACATGCTAACAGATTCCATCTGACCCCTCTTATCAATAGTATCCCTTACGGACAATATCTCAGGTTACGCAGAATCTGCTCTAATGATATACTCTTCAAGCAAGAAGCAGATGAATTACAAATGAGACTGTCTGATAGGGGATACTCAAAGACAATGCTTAAAAAGGCTTACAAAAGAGCATCTAAACAGAGCAGACAGGAAGCTCTATGTAAGAGACCCCGACAAAATGAGAAAGATACCACCAGGATGATTATTACCTATACCCGCCAACACTCATGTATACGAGAAATACTTAAGAAACACTGGAAAAGTTAGAGAATAGAAGCGGGACTTTGCATGAGGCCTGTTGGTGGATGTATAAACTCAGTAGTATATGCTGTGATGTGATATCTAAGGTAAGTCCTATACATAATATTATCCACAAAGGATTTGCAAGGTAATAATGGTAAAAAGGTTTAATAACATAGATCCTAAAACCTAGTACAATCTTGAATGGAAACATCATAGGGCACAATTGAGCATGTTATAGACAGTATATTGAAAAGCATAATTCAAACACAAATTGTACAGTTGAAAAAGGGAATACATTGTACAGTAAGTTGATATGTGCATCAATAGTTATTAACTCAATGCGTTTCTTGGCTTATAACCAATCATCAGGAGTCCGATGCAATTTGGCTGCATTAAAACAATGAAACATCTGTTAGTATGCGGACAGGTATGTAAAGGAAGGATACAATGGAAGTGTAGATTTCAATGATACTCACAAGTAGTGCAATGGTAGGTAACAACCTATATACTAATATGCAGCATTGGTCTGGGTCTGCAAAGTCCCCCCCGGGGTTGAGGCAGAGAGCTCGCCCCAAAAACCCGTCGGCCACAGCTACCGAGTTGGCCAGAGTGCCCATAAGGACCGCCAGGCAGGGGCAAACAGCGAGGCCACAGAACACTGGAAAGACTGTGGAGAGAAGTGAGAAATGATATGTGAACTTGGGGCAGAGTGTAAATAGGTATGTGTATATAGGAGAGGTACTAACACCCGCTGAACACCAGGAGGTGAATGAGTGTCTGTGTGTTGAAAGAAGCCAGAAAAAGGGATGAGGAGTCTTAGAAGTGTGAGTGAGATAGAGTGTATGTGCAGCTAAGAGGCCAATGCTATTGCCCATAAACCAGAGTGGGAGTGTGCAGGAGAGTTACCTGAATGGTGAGAGTGCCGGGCAAGGCCAAATGCCCCATAACCGTAGTGAGACCTCAAAGCGCCCGGCCAAAGACCGCCGCTAAATGCCGCGGGCCGGGAGCATGCTCACGCCAACGTCATGTAAGGGCGTGATGGCGTGAACAGGGGGGGAGGGCAGTCAAGACGCATTTGTGGCCGCCTCCCATCCCCGCAGCACTAGGCCCAGGGGTGGTAAACCACTAGTCAGTCCCGCAATGCGGCGACCGAAGGCGCCGCATGCGGGGCGTGGAGAACATGATGCCAATGCGCCAAGGTCAGGACCCGCCCCCGTGGTGTGACAGGACGGGTGACGGGCCATAAACTGGGCGCATCGCAACCCCGGAAAGTAGACCCGATCGACACCAGCACCAACTTGCATCTTGGGAGTAGTTGTAATAGAATGTATGGACTGTAATGAAGAATCATTTGTTGATAAAGGAGAGAAAATGGAAAGGAAAAAAAAAGGGAAAAAAGAAGAAAAACTAAAAAGGAAAACAAAAACAAACATTCTTTGCCGTAAATTGAATCAATATTTAGCAAAGAGAGTAACAAAATAGACACTCACTCTTTGCACTGAATTTAATCAATATGCAAAAAAGTGTGAAATATAAAAACTTTAGCCCTGAATTGAATCAGTATTTGTCTGACTAAATGGAAACAACAAAAACAAAAACACAGAAAAACAAAAAAGATTTTTTTATACGATTGGTATATATGGAATTGAATTGGCTATAATGATGAAAATCCTATATAGCATTAAAAAGAAAACAAAAACAAAGTTACTTTGCGCTGAATTAATTCAGTGTGTAACAAAGAAAATATATAAAAGAAATAATATAGAAAATTAGACAATAAAATTAGACAATAAAAAATTGTTATAGTTCTTTAAACTGAATTAAATCATTATGGAAAAATATAAGCAAAAAATATGAAGTAAATATACGACTCTGGCACTGAAGTTAATCAATGGACAAGAGGAGGACCGTGGGTCTCTATCTAGTATAAAATACTAAAGGAAAAAAGGAGAAAACAAAAAATATATAAATAAAAATTTAAAAAAATATAAAAAATAAAAAATAAATAAAATATAAGAATTAAGTTAAATGAAAATAATAGATGAAGAGTAAATATAATTAATATGTGTGGACACTGTAGGTGGATTAGTCAGGTCACGAGAAATGGGTGTCTGTCACCCTGGTATTGGTGTAACAAAGAGTGGGGTTGTGACATGTCCACACAATTTTGAAGGAATGCACCGACATGCCTCCATCCCAATTTGTACAGGAAAAGTTAGAGAATAGAAGCGGAACTTTGCATGAGGCCTGTTGGTGGATGTATAAACTCAGTAGTATATGCTGTGATGTGATATCTAAGGGAAGTCCTATACATAATATTGTCCACAAAGGATTTGCAAGGTAATAATGGTAAAAAGGTTTAATAACATAGATCCTAAAACCTAGTACAATCATGAATGGAAACATCATAGGGCACAATTGAGCATGTTATAGACAGTAATTGTGCCCTATGATGTTTCCATTCATGATTGTACTAGGTTTTAGGATCTATGTTATTAAACCTTTTTACCATTATTACCTTGCAAATCCTTTGTGGATAATATTATGTATAGGACTTACCTTAGATATCACATCACAGCATATACTACTGAGTTTATACATCCACCAACAGGACTCATGCAAAGTCCCGCTTCTATTCTCTAACTTTTCCTGTACAAATTGGGATGGAGGCATGTCGGTGCATTCCTTCAAAATTGTGTGGACAGGTCACAACCCCACTCTTTGTTACTTAAGAAACACTGGTATCTCCTTACCAATGATCCCATCCTTTGCTAAACCCAATATTACTTTTAGGAGGGCAAGATCACTTAGGGATAGATTGATACAGAGCCATTTTACTGAGACAGCCAGGGAAGATACCACCTCGAGAGGAACCTGGCAATGTGGTTCATGCGCTCTTTGCCCATGGATATATGAAAATCATGCAAAGTATCTGCCAAACAGCAGATTACACTCTACGATACACCACGTCAACTGTCAGATGGAGGGCGTGGTGTACATCATGTTTTGCGAATGTGGTAGTTTCTACGCGGGCAAAACCAAACAAGCTTTTTGGCGTTGAATCAAGGATCATATGTATTACATCAATAGTAATCAACTGCTGACACCTATAGGACGACATGTAAATCAAATGCATGCTGGTGACAGCAGTGTAGTAAAATTTGCAGCTTTAGAACACATTCCAATGGACTCTTGAGGTGGCAATCATGATAAAAAGATTTTACAAAGGGAAATGAGATGGATTCACACTCTGACTACTACCACTGCCCTTGGCCTCAATGATGCTATTAGCTACAAGCCTTTTCTTTAAAAACACTTATATCTCTTTCTTTATGGGAAGATATCTGTTCATTCTGCTATCTGTATTGATTTGTTACAGGGTGTAACAGAACCGTCTTCTGGTCTGGCCACAATGGCCCCATGTGGGTTTATTTATTTATTTTTTTTCATATATATTTGTTTATTTTTTCATTTATCTGTATGTCTATCTTGTTGTGAGCTTGCCGGTTGCTTGTTGGCGGGAGTTTCCTTTTTTTAGGGGATCCATGATGTGCGTGTATGGCTTGCATGGCCTTTGTGGGATATGTTATTGCACTATTTGCCCTTTTATGGAAGGGCTTGTTCTTGTCCGTCCACTTATCTGGGGGTAGAGTTTTGAAGTTGGCCAGTTGGTGTGTGCTTGCATGGATATGTGTCATTATACTGCTCTATGTATCTTTCCACTTCCTGTGTACATCTATCTAATCACTGGCCAAGTGTTTGCGGTCTTGTGACCACGCTCACTTCCTGTTGACATTTGCTGAACCGTTTGAGAAGTGTTTTGTTTGGCCACATGACCATGTTCACATGACTGTGATCATACGGTTGATGATATATGTCATGTGATCAGATATCTCTCTATTGTCGCATGGCCCTGTTCACTTTCTGTTGATTAGGGATGAGCTTCGAGTTCGAGTCGAACATCGGCTGTTCGCCAGTTCGCCGAACAGCGAACAATTTGGGGTGTTCGCGGCAAATTTGAAAGCCGCAGAACACCCTTTAAAAGTCTATGGGAGAAATCAAAAGTGCTAATTTTAAAGGCTTATATGCATGGTATTGTCATAAAAGTGTTTGTGGACCTGGGTCCTGCCCCAGGGGACATGGATCAATGCAAAAAAAAGTTTTAAAAATAGACGTTTTTTCGGGAGCAGTGATTTTAATAATGCTTAAAGTGAAACAATAAAAGTGTAATATTCCTTTAAATTTCATACCTGGGGGTGTCTATAGTATGCCTGTAAAGGGGCGCATGTTTCCCGTGTTTAGAACAGTCTGACAGCAAAATGACATTTCAAAGGAAAAAAAGTCATTTAACACTACTGGCGGCTATTAATGAATTGCCGGTCCGACAATACACATAAAAGTTCATTGATAAAAACGGCATGGGAATTCCCCACAGGGGAACCCCGAACCAAAATTTAAAAAAAAAATGACGAGGGGGTCCCCCTAAAATCTATACCAGACCCTTCAGGTCTGGTATGGATTTTAAGGGGAACCCCGTGCCAAAATTGAAAAAAAAAATTGGCGTGGGGTCCCCCCAAAAATCCATACCAGACCCTTATCAGAGCACGCAACCTGGCAGGCAGCAGGAAAAGAGGGGGGACGGGAGAGCTCCCCCCCTCTCCTGAATCATACCAGGCCACATGTCCTCAACATTGTGAGGGTGCTTTGGGGTAGCCCCCCAAACACCTTGTCCCCATGTTGATGGGGACAAGGGCCTCATCCCCACAACCCATGGTTGTGGGGGTCTGAAGGCGGGGGGGTTATCGGAATCTGGAAGCCCCCTTTAACAAGGGGACCCCCAGATCCTGGCCCTCCCCCCTGTGTGAAATGGTAAGGGGGTACAAAAGTACCATTTCACAAAAAAACTGTCAAAGATGTTAAAAATGACAAGAGACAGTTTTTGACAATTCCTTTATTTAAATGCTTCTTCTTTCTTCTATCTTCTTTCTTTCTTCCCATAGACTCGCTCAAACACGCGTGTTCGAGCGAATTTTTTGCCTGTTCGCAAGTTCTGATGCAAACCGAACAGGGGGGTGTTCGGCTCATCCCTACTGTTGATATCTGTTCAATCATTTCACAGGTGGTTTTGTGTTCACATGACTACACCCACAAGACTATGATCACATGGCAATGTTATACGCCATGTGACTGGATATCCCTCTGCTTTCTTTATGCCCTATCAAAGATGGGGATGTAGGTGATCACATGACTTTGAGCATGTGACCCATGATAATGCGGAGCTGTTCTATGTCACACGACTTTGCTTTTTTGGCGCAATTTTCAGGCTGCCACACCCATCTACTTCCTCTCCCTCTATATAAGTTGGTATGCACATGGGTCTGGGCCACACACAGCAAGGAAAGCCGTCCACAGGGGTGTAGCACCAAAAGGTAAGTCGTATCTTTGTTTAACCATTCCAGCAACCACTATGCGACTTTATGTCCTAAAGTGGATATTTATTCCATTCAATTGCTTCTATTACAGGGGCACACATTTCCCCCTATGTATGCGCAATACCAACTTGAGTTCCAACAAAAGGTCTCCTCCTATGTGATAAGCGCAGCTTTTATATTCAGGTGGGTCAATGCATTTTTTGGGTTTTTTCTTTTAAATGCTAAATAGTTTGCTATGCCCCCTCTCTTAGATATTCCATTCACCTCTATACTTAAGGGGACTGTATTCTTACACATTTAATAACTTGGTCTGGTATCCATGTTCCATCTCTTTGTACTATTGGTAAGTACCATTTGTATATACACTCTGGATATCTTCTTTTGTAATTTTTCTTTATTATATATACCCTATCTAAAGTGTCTACATCTGATTATCGACTTAGTTTATTTTTAGATACTGTATTGAACACGCTTATAGTGGGAATTTGTGACCACTTACCGCTGTGTGTGATTTATACTCAAATACCTATACATGACTACTATATACCAGATGAGAGCTAAGTCTAGTATAAATCATTCTTTGAATTGGGGGACTTTTATAGCAGCACCTTAATCTATAACGCATATGTTTGTCGTTTCTTTCATTTTATTTAGTGGTATCTACTATAGACCACATGATATATGTGTATCCCACTACTTTAGACACACATATGCAATCTCGTTTTTTCAGCTGTTTGTCAGTTTGGTCAAGTTCTCCCACACCTTGAGCCACAAGTTTACCAGGCAAGCTTACATGTTGTTTTGTTTATATTTAATTCATCTCTGTGTATATGTACTCCTCCTGGAGAAATGCTGTAACAATCATAATTCATACTTGCATAGATATATACTACATTGAATACTTACACATGTACGTTCAAAGATAAGGGGGGAAGTCAACACTAAAAGAGAGACACACCATACAAAAGTATCAACATCTCTGATAGTAGTGGAGCAAGGAAAATTAGAGAATGGGACTTTAAAGGTACACCATGTACAAAGCAAGACAAATATAATAATATACATCATTTAATTAGAAAAGACAAGATAAAAATAAGGACTGCAGTTACAATCATAGTCCTGGGTAAGCATACATATCCTAACGCTGACCAATTAGAGAACTGAAATCACATACAAAGTGTTCCCACGTCCTAGAATTTTGACATGTTTCGCTGTGACGGCTTCATCAGGAAAAGGACGAGGATGTTCAATTAAAAAATATGTATATAAGACAGCAAAATATGCACAATCTTGAGTGTGTGAAGAAAAGAACAAAACACAAAAAATTAATACAATATAGTACTATAGGGTTAACACAATATAACATGGCACATGCATGACCCCATTCATCCACAAAGCAGAGCAAAGGGAATACCTCCCACCACTCGGGAGGGGGAAAAAAAAAAAAAAAAAAACACACAAATCCAAAAGAAGCCCAAACTCCATACCTCAGAGATGTCTAGGAGTGAGCACAATTGGGAGAATCCCAAACGGCCCCAGAACCTGTATCCAAAACCAGTCCAAAGGTTGTCAGATCTCCCGTAGGGAGGGATGTGATTTGTGTGGTTAAGACAATATGTTGAAAGTGCAGCAATGCCTGCAATGTATTAGAGTAAAATTACATCATATTAGGGATGGAGGGAGCGCAAGTCCATATAGAGCTCATGAATGAACTGTACTCACCACAAACCTGTATCTTTGTTGATATGGTAATATCTCTATTGGGAGCTCATATGGACAAGAAAGCCACACAGGGCAAAAGCGTATCCTTTGTGTATAAACCAGACACAACCATCTAAGGAATCTAAGAAAGACACATAACCACCTTTTAAGTATTCTATGATATAAAAACAATCTCAAACCTATCCTTCTAATTTCAAAATGAGCCTCTCTCCTCGGTATGTCTTACTATTAAACTGTTCCAGTCTTCCCTAGATGCCAAGGCTGAGAAGACACATGGGGATAGCAGAAGGCCAAGGAGCCAAATCCCCAAACTGGGAAAGATGGCTGGGATCGATCTATACAACAAAAGAATATATATGCAGAGCATCATCATTCATAGGTCCATCAGAGTCCCAAACAGGAACTTATCCAGTCTTGCTTCAAATAAAATAAATACAAGGGGGAGGTGCCAGTCTGGTACACATCCGGTACACAGTCTGACACGGCCGATACTGTCCGTGCAGACAGTGCCAGAGAGCCAACCTGAACTGCACTCTGGTGAAGATGTAATAAATTGCCGGAAAGCCGTAGAAGACTGGGCACCTCAAGGCGGGCCTGAAACAAGACAGCACCACCCCTAGGGGCAGATTGCTGGTCCTATTGCACACCCTTGGGCGTCTGTACGGGGATCTATTGACAAGGACCAGAATTTTTTTTTTTTTCATATCCATACATTTTCCAATTTTTACATCTGCTCTACCTATATCCATTCTGGTCCTTGTCAATAGATTCCTGTACGGACGCCCAAGGGTGTGCAATAGGCCCAGAAATCTGCCCCTAGGGGTGGTGCTGTCTTGTTGCAGGCCCGCCTTGAGGTGCCCAGTCTTCTACGGCTTTCTAGCAATTTATTACATCTTCACCAGAGTGCAGTTCAAGTTGGCTCTCTGGCACTGTCTGCATCGCCGGTATCGGCCGTGTCAGAGTGTGTACCGGATGTTGTCATCCGGGCGTCAGTCTGTGCTGCATGGCACCTCCCCCTTGTGTTCCGCGGGGCGTCATTGCGGTGTGACGTCACACGCCATGTTTTGGCGCCACAGGGAGAGATATTTAAATCCCACATGGTGCAGTGCAGAGGCATTTGAACAAGCTGGGAGCTCATGAGTGATACAGAAGAGATTTAAGGTATTTATTTTATTTGAAGCAAGACTGGATACATTCCTGTTTGGGACTCTGATGGACTTATGAATGATGATGCTCTGCATATATTTTCTTTTGTTGTATAGATCGATCCCAGCCATCTTTCTCACTTTGGAGATTTGGCTCCTTGGCCTTCTGCTATCCCCATGTGTCTTCTCAGCCTTGGCATCTAGGGAAGACTGGAACAGTTTAATAGTTAGACATACCGAGGTGGGAGGCTCATTTTGAAATTATAAGGATAGGTTTGAGAATTTTTTTATATCATAGAATACTTGAAAGGTGGTTATGTGTCTTTCTTAGATTCCTTAGATGGGTGTGTCTGGTTTATACACAAAGAATACGCTTTTGCCCTGTGTGGCTTTCTCATCCATATGAGCTCCCAATAGAGATATTACCATATCAACAAAGATACAGGTTTGTGGTGAGTACAGTTCATTCATGAGCTCTATATGGACTTGTGCCCCCTCCATCCCTAATATGATGTAATTTTACTCTAACACATTGCAGGCATTGCTGCACTTTCAACATATTGTCTTAACCACACAAATCACATCCCTCCCTACGCGAGATCTGACAACCTTTGGACTGGTTTTGGATGCAGGTTCTGGGGCCGTTTGGGATTCTCCCAATTGTGCTCATTCCTGTAAAAAATGATTGTATAACCTCTAAGGGGAATTTTAAGGCAATGAAAATTTAGATTTTGAATAAAAATCAATTTTATTAATATCAATCAAAATTAGAAAATACGAAAATTACAAAAGACATGATCAAACAAATATTCAAGGTTCAAAATTCAGAAATGAGTTGTATATACATCAAATAATCATTATATCACATTACAAATATTGCATAAAAGGAGAATATATGGAAGGAAGTGATGTATCACACTACCCGAGACAGTCACCACAGATGACAACCGTGACGTGGAGTAGTGGGATTCCAACGCGTTTCAACATATATATTTCAAAGAAAAGTCTTCTTCAGGGAAATACATCACAATCTAAAAAAACAAAAATCATAATGTTACAATTTGTGAATATGTATATATACATTTCCTGCATTGTGAGACTATCACATAACTTACATCCTCCCAAAGCATCTTGCGGGTAAGTGTAATCTCCCATGTCAGGGTAAGGAGTCCCAAGGCCTCCAGGGGTTTAAGTTGTCCTATATCTTTACAAGACGGCTGGATAGAGAAATTGATCCCAATATTTGGCGTTTCCAGCATCAAATAACTGATGGCTCTCTGTAAAAATAGGGCATAATGAATAACGGGTGCCGGTGAAGTAGTAGTGGGAGGGCGGGGAGGCGGGGGGGCACCACAGCAAGCCCCCCGGGGCCTCCCCGCCCCCCCACCCCACATACACAAAACCTCCCCTAAGCAGTAAATCTAACAAGTGCTTGCCTCCCAATATGGGGAGGTTCCTGTTCCAAAGTGAGTGTATAGGGCAAAGAACACTTACTTTCTCTAAGATGCCAGTAGCGTAGCCTGGAACGACAAGGATCCATGTAGATCCAACATGAAGTTAGCCCTGATACTCCTCGGTGGATTCCGAGGGGAGAATGACGCCATTTTGCCATCTCTGGCGTCCTATATGTGGTGTGGGCTGGGATATGGGTGGAGATAGGGCACCACGCCTACCAATGGCGTGGTTCGCCTATCAAAGCCGCGTCAGGTGCGCTCCACGTGAAAACGTTGAGCGTCACCTAGGCAACGGACGCCGCCGCAGAGACCGTGCATGCGTGCCGCGATGGTGTGCGTGCAGATGCGCACGCACATCGCGACGTGCCGTGTCTGACCCAGCGTGGGATACTGTTGTGTGGGCCGGTGATCATATTGGAAAAGGGCCGTGCCCATACATGGAATATGTAATGATAAGGCCGTCCACACAGGGCAAAATATAATTACCATGGATGAAAAGGTCTTTAGTGAAAACCCCTTTGCAGATCCCCTTAATAAACCCTTAGATACCAAGTCCCACTGTGTGGGTACTGCGGGGGGGAAGGTCAAACAGATTAAACTAATTCCATATATGAAAAAGTCTAATTAAACCACAAAGTATCCCTATTTCCCACTCTGCATGGAAAGGGTGGGAGGAGGACTGGGACTAGTAACCACCGACACAGAAATCCCTGCCTTGAGAAAAACCAAGACAGGGGAATATGGTAGGCCCCAATGCATATTATATCAATGTGTCGGGTAGGTATAGGACATGGGGTGAAAACCACCTCTGGGGCCTTTTTGGGGACTGGTCACCCAGGCATGGCACACTCCCGCAGAGGTGCAGAAGGGGATAGCAAGGTGCAGGAGACGAGCTGAAAAAGAATATCAATGTTGATAATAGAAATTGGAGATAATAACAATAACAATGACAAAGAAAAATTAAAACATGCAATTCAACCTGGAAGGGGCTTGGAAATAATGGCCCTGACCAGGGAGTTGTGGTAACATATTTGCTAAATGCAAAGTTTAATCACTTACAAACAATTGTTTGAGAATATATATTAATTTAATTTGAAACCCCCAAGGGTTGAACAATCTCTATCTTGTACTCATATACATGTAAGGGGTTCATGAGGGATACACCCCAGAGGGGAGAATCAAATGGATGGGAAAGGTATCTGGCCTAAAAAATATAGATAAAGGCAAAGGCAGGGATAAAGGGAGTGCTTTTAGTCGGTTTTACCCGATCCAAAGCCCTCCAGGAAGGGCCTAAAGCTCTCTGTTTCATTTAGACCAGGGGGGGTGGTGGCCCTAAGGCGCCTGATCCAGCGCATTTCGCGCTGGAGCAAGACCTTGTTCCAATCACCCCCCCTAGTGGGTATATGAAGTCTGTCTAAGACTGTGAAATTTACTTTGGGCATCCTATAGTTATGTTGTTTGGCTACATGTGTGCCTAATGGTAGGTAAAGGTTGCCGATGCCCATGCTGTGTATGTGCTTTTCAACTCTCTTGGTGAGTTCCTGTCGGGTTTTCCTGACATAGAAGGCCCCACATTGACATTGCATTAAGTAGACGACTCCCCGTGTTCTGCAGTTGGCGAAATGCCGTGGCTGAAAATTTTCCCCACTGGGTAGAGATTTCATGGTTCTCCTACCTATCACTCCACACTGCGTACATGATCTGCATGGATATGTTCTCCAGGTTTTGCAAGGATCTCTTCTTGCACTTCCTTTATATTCGCTCTGTGTGAGCATATTTCCTATGGAGCCAGATTTTTTGTAGGTGATTTGAGGTATAGAAGTAACCAGACTCCCTAAAATCGGATCTTCTGTGAGGATTGATAGTACTCTTTGGTCATCTTTAGTTAGTGGGTGTGAGAAGAGAGGAGAGGTTAATGACATTTAATTCTCCTTTTGAGTTAGAGGTGTTGTGGGTATCATCGTTAATTGCGTGGGGGGCAACAGATTGAGTGGTGGTATAGTGCTTTTGTCTAAAAAACTGTCAAGCTGTGTTTGTTGGGTCTTGGGGTAGGCCCCCTGGCCCACACACAATTAACGATGATACCCACGACACCTCTAACTCAAAATTAGAATTAAATGTCATCAACCTCTCCTCACACCCACTAACTAAAGATGAGCAAAGAGTACTATCCCTGGGTCTCTCCTTTTGCCCCAATCGACGTATGGACAGCTTTGAGACCACCAAGGACATTCATCTCTTCACCAGGAAGCTGCTGCTGAACAGTCTATATGCCAAACAAAAAACTACTAAACCAGAAGTAGCACCAAATCTAAAAACAGCTGACTTCAAAGCCCTAAGAGACCTGAATCTTCTATTACAAGAAAATAACATCATGGAGGATCTATGGGAGGAAGAACCAGGGAGTGGGGAGAGCGACAAGGAGGAATCAGAAGAAGAAGGTGTTAAACCTAATACAAACACAGACAAAAAATGTAAGAAGAAATCACACTAATTTCCACCGTTAAACCTTAATCCAGCGATAGCATTATCTGTAAAGCAGACAACTAGAGAAATTGAGAAACTAGACAGACAAACAATTAGAAACAACCTCGGTCCAGAACTTCGAAATGCACTCAATACCCTCAAGAATGACATGAACATTACAATCAAGGCATCAGACAAAGGGGGAAACATTGTCCTGATGGACAATGAAGATTATGAAAAAATGTGCCTCAACGTACTCAACAACACCAAATGTTACAAAAAAATTTCTCCGGCAATTGTGGAAAGATTCAACCAGGAATTTCTATGCCTGGTTGATGAATCCCTTAATGAAGGTGCCATCAATAGGGAAATGTGGGAATTCATACAAACACGGCACCCCCGTCTACCCACATTTTACACCCTGCCGAAGGTGCACAAGAGACTAGTTGACCCACCAAGGAGGCCAATCATCTCTGGCAATGGCTCGATCACGGAGGGTATCAGCCAAATAATAGATAACCATCTCAGACCCCACGTTATGGATTCACCCTCTTACACTAGAGACACAATCCATTTATTGCAGATCCTAGACAACCTGGTAATCCCCGATTCTGCTCTTTTAGTCACCATCGATGTGGAATCACTTTACAACAGTATCCCACACGATGCAGGAGTAGCAGCGGTCGAACGTGTCCTGAGGCAACGAGCAACCACAGACTGGAAGTTCAATGCCTTTATACTCCAAATGATGGAATTCATCTTGAAACACAATACTTTCTTGTTTAGGGGCTCCCACTACCTCCAGGTACAGGGGGTGGCTATGGGGACATGCTGCACACCCTCATATGCCAACCTGTACCTGGGGGAGTGGGAGAAAGACTTCCTATTGGGAGAGGGATCGTCTATGTACTCTGACCACATCTGTATGTGGCAGAGATACATAGACAACATTTTTATCATCTGAGACAGCTCTGAGGATGCACTCAAGGAATGCCTGAGCTCCATGAACCAGAACAGCTTCAATCTTTTTTTCACCATGACCCATGACCCCAAGGAAGTCAATTTTTTGGATATCACCATCTCCAAAGATCAGATTGGAGGACTCTCGAGCAAGCTGTATAGAAAAGAGACAGCTGGCAACACACTGCTACACGCAGATAGTTTCCATCTAGAGCCACTAAAAAAATCCATCCCATTCAGTCAATTTCTAAGACTCAATAGAAATTGCAGCACACACGAGGACTTCCAGCAAGAATCAAACAAATTGACTGCCAGGCTGATGGAGAGAGGATATACAAAGAAAGCTCTCAAGAAAGCATTCAATTGTGTTAAAAATACGGATAGACGGAACATAATCTTCAAGAAGAAAGATCATAAGAAGGAAGACACCACGACCAGAATCATCATGAGATTTTCCAACGAACATAAGCAAATAAGAAAGTTCATCTCCAAGCACTGGTCAATCCTCACAGAAGATCCGATTTTAGGGAGTCTGGCTACTTCTAGACCTCAAATCACCTACAGAAAATCTGGCTCCATAGGAAATATGCTCACACAGAGCGAATATAAAGGAAGTGCAAGAAGAGATCCTTGCAAAACCTGGGGCACATATCCGTGCGGATCATGTACGCAGTGTGGAGTGATAGGTAGGAGAACCATGATAACTCTACCCAGTGGGGAAAATTTTCAGCTACGGCATTTCACCAACTGCAGAACATGGGGAGTCGTCAATGTCAATGTGGGGCCTTCTATGCCGGGAAAACCCGACAGAAATTCACCAAGAGAGTTGAAAAGCACATACACAGCATGGGCATCGGCAACCTTTACCTACCATTAGGCAGACATGTAGCCAAACACTATAACTATAGGATGCCCAAAGTAAATTTCGCAGTCTTAGACAGACTTCATATACCCACTAGGGGGGGTGATTGGAACAAGGTCTTGCTCCAGCGCGAAATGCTCTGGATCAGGCGCCTTAGGGCCACCACCCCCCCTGGTCTAAATGAAACAGAGAGCTTTAGGCCCTTCCTGGAGGGCTTTGAATCGGGTAAAACTAAAAGCACTCCCTTTATCCCCGCCTTTGCCTTTATCTATATTTTTTAGGCCAGATACCTTTCCCATCCATTTGATTCTCCCCTCTGGGGGGTATCCCTCATGAACCCCTTACATGTATATGCGTACAAGATAGAGATTGTTCAACCCTTGGGGGTTTCAAATTAAATTTATATATATTCTCAAACAATTGTTTGTAAGTGATTAAACTTTGCGTTTAGCAAATATGTTACCACAACTCCCTGGTTGGGGCCATTATTTCCAAGCCCCTTCCAGGTTGAATTGTGTGTTTTAATTTTTCTTTGTCATTGTTATTGTTATTATCTCCAATTTCTATTATCAACATTGATATTCTTTTTCAGCTCATCTCCTGCACCTTGCTATCCCCTTCTGCACCCCTGTGGTAGTGTGCCATGCCGGGGTGACCAGTCCCCAAAAAGGCCCCAGAGGTGGTTTTCACCCCATGTCCTATACCTACTCACACAGGGGGGGCCCCATTGATATAATATGCATTGGGGCCTACCATATTCCCCTGTTTTGATTTTTCTCAAGGCAGGGATTTCTGTGTCGGTGGTTACTAGTCCCAGTCCTCCTCCCACCCTTTTCATGCAGAGTGGGATATGGGGATACATTGTGGTTTAATTAGACTCTTTCATATATGGATTAAGTTTAATCTGTTTGACCTCCCCCCGCAGTACCCACAGTGGGACTTGGTATCTAGGGGTTTATTAAGGGGATCTGCAAAGGGGTTTTCACTAAAGACCTTTTCATCCATGGTAATTATCTTTTGCCCTATGTGGACGGCCTTATCATTACATATTCCATGTACGGGCACGGCCCTTTTCCAATATGAGCGCCGGCCCACACAACAGTATCTCACGCTGGGTCAGACACGGCACATCAAGATGTGCATGCGCATCTGCACGCACGCCATTGCAGCGCGCATGCGCGGTCTCTGCGGCGGCGTCCGTTGCCTAGGTGACGCTCAATGTTTTCACGTGGAGCGCACCTGACGGCGGCTTTGATAGGCGAACCACGCCATTGGTCAGTGCGGCGCCCTATCTCCGCCCATATCCCAGCCCATATCCCAGCCCACACCACATATAGGACGCCAGAGACGGCAAAATGGCGTCATTCTCCCCTCGGAATCCACCGAGGAGTATCAGGGCTAACTTCATGTTGGATCTACATGGATCCTTGTCGTTCCAGGCTACGCTACTGGCATCTTTGAGAAAGTAAGTGTTCTTTGCCCTATACACTCACCCCATATTGGGAGGCAAGCACTTGTTGTTAAATTTACTGCTTAGGGGGGTTTTTGTGTATGTGGGGTGGGGGGGCAGGGAGGCCCGGGGGGGCTTGCTGTGGTGCCCCTCCGCCTCCCCGCCTTCCCACTACTACTTCACCGGCACCCTTTATTCATTATGCCCTATTTTTACAGACAGCCATCAGTTATTTGATGCTGGGAACGCCAAATATTGGGATCAATTTCTCTATCCAGCTGTCTTGTAGAGATATAGGACAACTTAAACCCCTGGAGGCCTTGGGACTCCTTACCCTGACATGGGAGATTACACTTACCCGCGAGATGCTTTGGGAGGATATAAGTTATGTGATAGTCTCACAATGCAGGAAATGTATATATACATATTTACAAATTGTAACATTATGGTTTTTGTTTTTTTAGACTGTGATGTATTTCCCTGAAAAAGACTTTTCTTTGAAATATATATATATATGTTGAAACGCGTTGGAATCCCACTACTCCACGTCACGGTTGTCATCTGTGGTGACTGTCTCGGGTAGTGTGATACATCACTTCCTTCCATATATTCTCCTTTTATGCAATATTTGTAATGTGATATAATGATTACTTGATGTATATACAACTCATTTCTGGATTTTGAACCTTGAATATTTGTTTGTTTGATCATGTCTTTTGTAATTTTTGTATTTTCTAATTTTGATTGATATTAATAAAATCGATTTTTATTCAAAATCCAAATTTTCATTGCCCTAAAAATCCCCTTAGAGGTTATACAATAATTTTTTACATATTGATATGGGATGATGGCAATGACACATCCATACCACCGAGGTCACGTGTATACAAATTGTGCTCATTCCTAGACTCATCTCTGAGGTATGGCGTTTGGGCTTCTTTTGGGTTTGTGTGGGGTTTTTTTTTCCCCTCCCAAGTGGTGGGTGGTATTCCCTTTGCTCTGCTTTGTAGACGATATGGGGTCATGCATGTGCAATGTTATATTGTGTTAACCCTATTGTACTATATTGTATTAATTTTTGTGTTTTCTTCACACACTCAAGGTTGTGCATATTTTGCTGTCTTATATACATATTTTTTAATTGAACATCCTTGTCCTTTTCCTGATAAAGCCGTCACAGCGAAACATGTCGAAATTCTAGGACGTGGGAACACTTTGTATGCGATTTCAGTTCTCTCATTGGTCAGGGTTAGGATATGTGTGCTTACCCAGGACTATGATTGTAACTGCAGTCCTTATTTTTATCTTGTCTTTTCTAAATAAATGATTTATATTTTTTATATCATTATATTTGTCTTGCTTTGCATATGATGTACCTTTAAAGTACCATTCTCTCATTTTCCTTGCTATACTTACACATGTACTTTCTTGTTTTTAAATATACCAGCACCTACACAGTATCAGTCCTGAGGAAGGTAATTATTTTAGTGAAACACATTGACGAGCAAATTTTGGAGGAATTACTGGATCAGAAATTTTCTTTTACCTTGATACAGTATTCAGTTAATCTTTGTACCATAGGTCCAGTCCTCTATAACTGCATTATTGGGTAACTGGTAACTGTGTCCATACAGGGTATTGTTTGTATGTTGTTTACATGTTTTTTAACTATGTTGTAATACAATTTATACTTTTTTTACTGATTCTCTCTCTCTCTCATTATGTGCCCACAAAGTCTGTTCATTTTTAGACTTGGTCAATCCTTGAATCCATTTACAGTATACCATGTTAAGGAGCGAGTTCTATCAATCATCAGAAACCCAGAGAGTCTGTGCCTTTACCATTTGCAGCCTATAAAAGTCTTACCTCTCCCGCTACACTATGCAGCTGGGGAAAACAATGCTTATGATTAGGGATGAGCCGAACACCCCCGGTTCGGTTCGCACCCGAACCTGCGAACGGACAGAAAATTTGCACGAACGTTAGAACCCCATTGAAGTCTATGGATCTCAAACCTTCGAAATCAAAAGTGCTAATTTTAAAGGCTAATTTGCATGGTATTGTGCTAAAAAGGGTTTGGGGACCCGGGTCCTGCCCCAGGGGACATGTATCAATGCAAAAAAAAGTTTTAAAAACGTCCGTTTTTTCGGGAGCAGTGATTTTAATGATGCTTAAAGTGAAAAAAAAGTGAAATATTCCTTTAAATATCGTACCTGGGGGGTGTCTATAGTATGCCTGTAAAGTGGTGCGTGTTTCCCATGCTTAGAACAGTCCCTGCACAAAATGACATTTTTAAAGGAATAAAAGTCATTTAAAACTGTGGCTTTAATGTAATGTCAGGTCCTGACAATATGGATGAAAATCAGTGAGACAAACGGCATGGGTACCCCCCCAGTCCATTACCAGGCCCTTTGGGTATTGTATGGATATTAAGGGGAACCCCGCACCCAAATTAAAAAAAGGAAAGGTGTGGGGCCCCCAGGCCCTATATACTCTGAACAGATGTATACAGGCGGTGCAAACAAGACAAGGACTGTAGGTTTGTTGTTAAGTAGAATCTGTTTGTAATTTTGAACTGGTACATTTTTAAAGTGTAGCTCCAGCCAAAAAATCTATTTTTAAGCTTTTTGGAAAACATAGGGAAGGGTTATCACCCCTGTGACATTTGTTTTGCTGTCTGTGCTCCTCTTCAGAAGATTTCACCTCACTTTCTGTCCCAATGACAAATGTTTTTTGAAAATTTGGGGTTTTTAGTGAAACAAGGATTGGTGATAAAGCATCAGTGAAGAGGAGACACGTTTTTCCCATATTAACTCTTACAGGAGAGAATTTCCCTTCCTAGGGGTAGATTTCATCTCACTTCCTGTTGTCTCCTTCCGTTTGCAAGTAGGAGTCGTTTGTAAGTTGAATGTTTGAAGGTAGGGGCCTGCCCTATATACTCTGCAGAAATTGGGGCCTTAGGTGTTGGTGTTGCCACAACACTGTAAGCCCTCACAGTTACTCTTGGTGGGCGCAGGAACGGGCCCTGCTGTGAAATATTAGTTCAAGAATTGTAATTACATGCCCCTGTTAAACAGGGTCAGAAAATTGGGCCTTTGGTGGTGATGGTGGTGGTGCTGGTGCCACAACACTGTAAGTCCTCACAGTTACTCTTGGTGGGCGCTGGAATGGGCCCTGCTGTGAAATATTAGATCAAGAATTGTAATTACATGTCCCTGTTGAACAGGGACAGAAAAATTGGGCCTTAGGCACTGGTGCTGGTGCCACAACATTGCAAAACATCACAGATACTCTAGTTGGAGTGCAGGAACAAGCCCTGCTGCAAAGAATTGCATCAAAAATTGTAATTACATGTCCCTGTTGAACAGGGACAGAAAAATTGGGCCTTAAGCACTGGTGCTGGTGCCACAACACTGAAACCCCTCACAGATACTCTAGTTGGAGCACAGGAATGAGCCCTGCTGCAAAGAATTGCATCAAAAATTGTAATTACACGCCCCTGTTAAACAGGGGCTGAAAAATTGGTCCTTAGGCACTGGTGCTGGTGCCACAACACTGAAACCCCTCACAGATACTCTAGTTGGAGCACAGGAATGAGCCCTGCTGCAAAGAATTGCATCAAAAATTGTAATTACACGCCCCTGTTAAACAGGGGCTGAAAAATTGGTCCTTAGCCACTGGTGGCGGAACTCAGAAACAAAAATATTCTTACAAGCTATCAGCATGATCATTGAGGAGGAAGAGGACAGTCACTCAGCATAACAGGATAGTCACTCAGCATCAGCATAGGCAGTCTTGAAGGGATCTGACATTTCAAAAAAATGTATTCAGTTACATCAGCATCAGGTGCTTGGTATCTGGTGGTGATCCAAGACTGATTCATTTTTATGAAGGTCAGTCGAGTCGATCGACCGAGTCGGTGGACAGGAGCACCCTTTGATCGGTTACAAAGCCTCCAACAGCACTGAATGTGCGTTCCGAAAGAACGCTGGATGCAGGACAGGCCAGTAGCTCAATTGAATACTGTGTAAGTTCTGGCCAGTGATCCATCCTCAAGATCCAGTAACCCAGAGGCTTTTCGGTGGAAAGGTGTCCAAGTCAGATCTTGCTCCTAGGTATTCCTGCACCATATAAAACAGATGCTGGCGATGGTTGCTGGATCTGATCATACCTTGGGGCTGTGGACTAAAAAATTGTCTAAACGCATCGGCCACCTTCTCCACCGCTCCTTCTTTGACTTACCGAAGCCTCGGCAACACGTTGTCCAGGAACAGGAGTGTGTAACCTCCCAGTCTCTGGGAACGAGTTACACAGACCTTTCTGCAAGGCCTCCCGAAGATGTTTCATCCTCTGCTCCCTCTGCAAAGGCAAGATAAGGTCTGTAACCTTACTCTTGTAATGTGGATCAAGGAGGGTTGCCAGCCAGTATCGATCCCTCTCCTTGATACCATGAATACGAGGATCCTTCCACAGGCTTTGTAGGATCAGGGAGGCCATGCAGTGTAGGTTTGCTGAGGCATTCAGTCCGGAGTCCTCTGGGTCACTAAGGACGACATGATCCGCAGCCACCTCCTCCCAGCCACGTACAAGTCCATGGGTTTTTTGGGACTGTAAATGATCCCTTAAAGACTGCTGTTGATGCTGAGTGCTAGGCCCCACCTCCATGCTGACACAATCCTCCTCCTCCTCTTCCTGTGTGATCGGCGGGCATGCAGGAACACTATCTGGATAAAGGGGGCTTTGAGAGGTAAGGAAGTCCTCCTCTTACTCCCTCTGTTCTGCCTCAAATGCCCTGTCCATTATTCCACGCAACGTGTGCTCCAACAGGTGGACAAGAGAGACAGTGTCACTGATGCATGCACTGTCACTGCTCACCATCCTCGTGGCCTCCTCAAATGGTGACAGGACAGTGCATGCATCCCTGATCATAGCCCACTGACATGGGGAAAAACCAAGCTCCCCTGAACCTGTCCTGCTGCCATAGTCGTGAAGGTACTCATTGATGGCCCTCTGCTGCGTGTGCAGCCGCTGCAGCATGGCCAACGTTGAATTCCACCTGGTGGGCATGTCACAGATTAGGCGGTTCTTGGGCAGGTTAAATTCCTTTTGGAGGTCAGCCAGCCGAGCACTGGCATTATATGACCTGCGGAAATGCACACAGACTTTCCTGGCCTGCCTCAGGACATCCTGTAAGCCCGGGTACCTGCCCAAGAACCGCTGCACCACCAAGTTAAGGACGTGAGCTAAACAGGGCACATGGGTCAGTTGTCCCTGTCGGAGGGCGGAGAGAAGGTTGGTGCCATTGTTGCAAACCACCATTCCTGGCTTAAGTTGGCATGGCGTCGACCACCTCTGAACCTGCCCCTGCAGAGCTGACAGAATCTCTGCCCCAGTGTGGCTCCTGTCCCCCAAGCACACCAGCTCAAGCACCACATGGCATCTTTTGGCCTGCGTACTTGTGTAGCTCCTTGAACGCCTACGGAGCACCGCTGGTTCCGAGGACAAAGCACAAGAAGAGGCCATGGAGGAAGAAGAAGAGGAGGGGGTGGAGGAGAGAGGTGTGTCAGAATCACCAGTAGTGGCATTTTGGAGGCATGGTGGTAAAACAACCTCCAACACAACTGCACCTTGTCCTGCATCCTTCCCAGATGCCAGCAGAGTCACCCAATGCGCCGTGAAACTTAGGTAACGGCCCTGTCCATGCCTGCTGGACCATGAGTCAGCGGTAATATGCACCTTACCACTGACCGCCCTGTCCAGCGAGGCCAAGACATTGCCTTCCACATGCCGGTAGAGAGCCGGAATCGCCTTCCATGAGAAAAAGTGGCATTTGGGAACCTGCCACTGAGGAACCGCACATTCCACAAACTCACAGAAGGGGGCAGAGTCTACCAACTGAAAGGGTAGCAGTTGAAGTGCTAGCAATTTTGCCAAGCTAGCATTCAACCGCTGGGCATGTGGATGGCTGGGAGCGAACTTCTTTCTGCGGTGTAGCAGCTGGGGCAGGGAAATTTGCCTGGTACAATCTGACGTCCATGTACCGATAGCAGATTGCCCTCAAGTACTTGGCTGTGACACACCAAATTCTTCATCTTCATTCCTCTCAGTGCAGGTCTCAGAGAGGACTGAGCAAAGGAGCAAGGAGAGGTCCTCTTTGTTCTTTGGTGTGGGTCTTTTAGGTACGCTTGCCAACGAACTGCATGGCATGTCAACATATGTCTGGTCGAGCATGTGGTGACCAAGCGGGAGATGTTTTGGCCACGCGAGATACGCTTGAGACATATGTTGCAAATAGCAGCGGTGCGATCTGATGCACTCATCTCAAAAAAGGCGACACCAAAGAACTTTTGGAATAACGTGCAGAGACAGCAGCGCCCTGCACATGCGGAGCTCTGCGGTGTGATGCAGTCAGTGTGCTGTCCTTAGACTGGCCCCTGGAGGGCATCCTGCCTCGTTGGTAATGTGCCTCCTCCTCCTCCTCACCCTCCTACACCTCCTCTTTCCTATCAGGCACCCATGTGGAGTCAGTGACCTCATCATCCCCTCCCTCCTCATCACTGGAGCAAACCTGGCAGTATGCTGCAGCAGGGGGAACATGATAGCCAGATTGCTGTCCTTCTTGGGCACCCCCTCTGTCTGGGCTCACGTTACTGCCTTCCTCTAGCTGAGTACCATCATCGGAGCCTTCAAAATGCTGGGCATCCTCCTGGAGCATGTACCCAACACTGTGGTCAAACAGTTCGGGGGACTTCTCAGGAGGACATGGTGGGGCTAGGGAAGGAGTGACTGATGCCATTGAGCCGAGGGAAGAGGCCGCATTGGCAGCTGCTTTTCCAGACAACGTACCCTGAGCCTGGGTGAGGGAGGATGAGGAGGATGAGGATGGCTTGTTCATCCACTTGACCAAGTCTTCCGCATGTTGCGGCTCAACGCGGCCAGCTGCTGAAAAAAAGGCCAAGCGTGTCCCATGGCCACGTGCTGATGAGGATGCACTGTGTCCATGACCAGCACTGTTGCCTCTAGACACAGAGCCTGCTTCCCCTTTTTTATTGGCTTGTGACTGTCTGCCTCTCCTTGTTGGCCTTCCAACATACCGATTATACGGTAGCTAGCAGAGTCAACTGCCTGCCTGTAGTATTATTAGTATGAGAACACATGCACTTGTCTTCAGGTAGCTATACTGTAGGTGCAACTGTGCATGGTACACAGTACAGTAACTGGAAATACGTCAAGAGCCTACACAAGCACCTGGCTTCAGGTAGCTATACTGTAGGTGCAACTGTGCAGGGTACACAGTACAGTA